>NC_040896.2:17826376-18103876 GCF_900634795.4 Betta splendens
GTCATTAACAAAGTGCACAACAAGCAGCTCGGTGAATCGAATCGCTTGCATCAGGTGGTGTAATTGTGAGTGTGGCACATTTTTCTGTTCGGAGAGGAGCGCAGCATAACGGTGAAAATCTGCTGTTTAGTCTGAACACATGGATATGGAACAAATGTACACGATAGTTACAGCAAATGTGCGAGCAAAAATATTAAATGCCCTCACTATTGTCGACTTACTGTTGATTTCTAACAATAACGTCGCTCGCCAGAGCGCCATTTGCACAGACCACGCCGCTGCACATTTCACTGCCAGGAAGACAAAGACTGCATGACTGTCAATAGACCACACAGTGATTCTCATAGGTTACGCAGCGTGAATTACTTCCGGCGCCGTGTTTGCATGTGCTGGCTGTTGTGTGATCAGTCTGTCAGCCCCTCCACGCACTATAACGCTTCCCTGCTGGGGTCTCGCCGACTGTGTCAGAATTGATTCCCGCTGACGAGAGCCCATTTAAAACTATTTCAACAGGCAATATGGCGGCTAATTTGTGCAGCGTGCATTCATAATATATGCAAGGAAATCATTTAATCAGAGCAGGATCCTTCAAAGCATCTGTCGTTTATGTATGCGTCCAGCTTTTGAGCTCCACACTGTTTGTTATTCCGTGCGTTTGGGATTTTGTTATCGATTTGTATTTTATAGTTTCTTTTGTAATTGGCTGTGAATACATACATATTGGAGTATGCTGAGTATTTGGCATATGCTAAGTAATGAAGGGGTATATTAAAAAAACTAGCCTAGAGCCTTCAATGTTTAGTGCTTCTTTAGTTTTTCCAGCCTGTCCATTTATTACTGTACCTTTTAAAGCCTGCGCTACACAAAGAAAACACACCAGAGCTCATAAATAATGTTTCTAAACACTCAAAATTTGACGTTACCAGCTACACATCGTTGGGAAATTGGCTCACTGAATAATTTATCACGCGGTACACAGTGTCTGGCCATAAACTCTAAAGGGTTCAATTATTCAGACAGGGCAGCGAGCCTAACAATCAATGCTGTATTAGAAATCAAAGTCTGTCAGGGGATTTCCAATCATCACCAATTCAGTTTTAAGGTCATGCACAACGGAAGCCAATGCAGCCCGCTCTGCGCTTATGTTCAAAGGACAACGGCGGGCAAACTAACGATGTGCAGACAAAAACAGGCCCACATCCAATAAATTGAGGGTTCAGAGGGGAGTTGTTTAACAAAGCTGCTGAGGAAGTCACCTCCATTCTTACAAGCAGCGTTTTAGTCTGGTGGAGCCTTTTTAACGGATGCACTGAGGCAACATATGGATTTGACCAGGATGCTTCTGTTGCCGAACACAAAATAGCTGGAATCTAATACTATCCCAAAAATATAACATTAGTCAACATAAAAGAACCTATATTAGCAGCCCAACCCATTAATTTAATACTTAACACAGCTGGGCCATCCTCACCTCACCCATTAACACCCCAACAAAACAGAGACCTGTTCTTGGCAGCCGAAAATCTCTTATTTCAAGGTTCATCTGGACCAAGTGTGTCTGTCGAAAGTCATCCAGGCTATTTGATACACAGCAACATTTCCGTCAGCGGCCTCGTTGTGACCCCATCTCCACTCGCCACCTTTATCACTCGTCTCCTGTGCTCTCTCTCAGTCTTACAGCTCCCTGAACTCAGTCCCTCCTTTTCCCTTTACTTATTGTACAGCAGATAGATACTTTTTCTTCGTCTTCCTTTGTCCAACATTTCAACACAGAAAGCCTATTACACTAATCAGAGTGAGAACAGAACAGCCAAGGAGCTCGTTCACACTGCAGGAAAGACTACGGGCACTAAAATTTAGTCTGTGATGAACTTTGTGAGCTTCTCTACAGAGGGAAACTCATAAAATGCAAAATCCATGTACAATCACACAACCTGCTAAAAGGTTTGTGACCTTGCATGAATAAAAGCTACTTTGGAGAATGCGCACGCGGAGGCATTTCAAGGCTGTTTGGGAGTAAAAAGCTACATAAATTTACATTCGCACGATCCATCACCACGATCAACATCATCATATGTGGTAAGAACAACCCTGGTCGCTGGAGTGAAACTGCATTCACTCAGCCTCAGAGGTAGATGACAATGACAAATGGGGCTGCAGATTGGAAAATGAGACAAAAGGAAAAACATTAAATAAAACCCATTATCGTTTACTTTTTTGAAGGGGTGGAAATGAGGAGAAAAGGGTGGGGCTGTCAGCAGATGATGTAGAAAGATGGACGCTACAATCCAATACAAGGACAGGGCTGCGCCGCAATCTGACAACTTCAGGAAACAATTTCATCTCGCCAGACATCCCTCGGCAGTCGTGCTGGGAAACCTATGGGGAGGGCCGGGCCGCTGCTGTCCCATTTCAGGTCATATCAAAAGCTATGTCTCAGCATTCGAGTAGTCATTTGGAAAATGGAACAATATGCAAGACAAAAGGAGGTTTTCTCCTTTAGTACACGTGACAATTTGTAACAAATGACTGCATGGGACCCGGTCGGCCACGCGCATGCAAGCGCTGAACCAAGGGGTCTTCATTTAATGCAGGGCTCACTTTTGTTGCAGGATACAGACGAGGTGAATCACAACAACTCCTGATGTGCTACACTGCAGTGTATAAATAAGCACAGTGTGCTTTGTGCGCTAACAGTGTGTAAATCAGCACTTTGAGTCGTTATTGTGCTAATTTCTCACACCTGCCCCTGGGAAGCTTTTTGATTAGCAGCTTCACAGCTGTTGCTCCACTTGCAGTGGTTTATCTCCATAAATGATTGCTGATAAATTCTCCAGAGACGGATGCTGAGAGCCCCTGAGATCTAAATGCAAGGTTTAAAGAGCCAGGCTGCGAGTTGATATGGTGGGGTGATATTTGTTCATATTGTGCTCATTAGCTGCTAAAGACAAAGTTTGATGGTAGGTCCTGTTCTTAAGAGACATTTCTGAATAAATATGCTTTGACATTCAGATTTGGCATTTACTGCTGGAAGCTATGGATGGAATATCCCAATCAGACAACAATACCCACCCAGCAGTGCATTAATAGGTTCCTAGTTGCAAGTAGTGAACTATAGAGCATAATTAGAATATGCATGTTGAGTGTAATTTCTGTGGGTCTGACATCGCGGGTCACCAGATGTGACCCTTTTTACATAGGTGATGTCAGCTGCGTGTCGGAGCTAATGCGGCTGCCGAGGAAACGCAGACCATATCTGTGAACATTTACTTTCTAGATATGAAAAATGCAGCAAGTGAGCTGCACTAGCGGCTTCATTGTAATTAAAGAATTTGTCATTCAGAGTAATAATCCAGCGCCTATCAGATATTCATAACTTTTCAAAGAAAGTACATAAGACCAAGCTTAGGAGACACAAAATTCTTATTAGATGAATTCATTTTTGGACTTTGCTTGGTTATATAATAAAAACAAAAATGTTAATAATAATAATAAATATACATATTAATAAATAAGGGCAACTGTTTGACTTTGGAATAATGTAAAACACAGATTACTGCTCACAGGACCAACTGTCACAGGAATGTTCATTTTGAAGCCGAGAGAGACAACATGAAATGCCTTTAAAGCTTTTCAGGCACTTTTAAGGATGGAATGGATTCCTTATTAGATATGTAACCATGTGCAAACAAATGCAATTAATTAGACGCCTTTCTTCGTGTTGGACGGTTCATGGTTACACAATTTCTATCAAAAGCCTCAATTTCCTGGAATTGATTTGGAAATTATTCTCTACAAAGACTGATCAGACACAGTGAGGTCTGCTGATGAACCTCACCACGTGATTATTACAAGCAGCACAATGAAGATGGTATCAGACAACTTGACAATGCCATCATGTAATGACGCGACACGGAGGAAGACTCAATTTTGCACTCGGAGCTTCCAACATTCACACCAGCCTTATAATATAAGACTGAAATATGAGATGAATAAATTGCATGTTCTTCCCAGGAGCAGCTGCGTATTTACAGCAGTGGAAACGAATGTGTCCCGTGCAGTGTCTGGATGAGATGAGAAAATTTACAGCAGGATGAAAGGTCAGGGCTTTTTAGAGGACAAATGTTGATAAACCCATGCATTCCACCGCAAAAACCCTGCTGATACATCTTGTAAATGTCCCCTGAGGAAAACCTGTTTGAAGCAGCTAATTTACAACGCGGGCCGACGAGCTGATATTTTTACAACCAACGTGTCTGGCCTCAGGCCCCCCCTGGGAAACGCGCTCTCATCTGACCTGCTTGAGAGGTTGAGCAGTTCATGCTTGTCGGCGACCGTGGACTTGTCCTCGAGCTCCCACATCAGCACGCTTATGAGGTGGGAGTTCTTGATGACAATGGGCACCTCCTCGAACATATGCTCGAAGCCGATGTTCGCCTTCTTCAAGCTGGAATGGGAGGAACAGGACAGAGAGAAAGAGGTGAGGGGAAGAAAGGTTAAAGAGACTAATTGCCATCACAGAGGAGATACAGACGTGTAATTATAGACAGTAATGCAAAACACCCAATCAGACTATAAATTATTTCTATGACAGGCATTTTAGATACTAGAAAATCTCATTAATATCCTCATACGGATTAGAGCCATTTTGTCCAGGCCTCGGTGGCAGCAGTCCTCCACTGTGCAGCCAAACAGACATACTTTTATCATTCTCTGTATGTGTCTGTACCAAGTGGTTTTAAGCGGACAGCTTGCCTGTTTATGCAAAATAGCTGCATGCATAACACAGTGCATAGGAATGAGAATGAATCAGGGGCGGAAATTAGCCTTTAACAAACAAAACTTGTGCCAGGCAAACAAACAAACCTCAGATCTGCGGCTATTTACAACACGCTCTTCGTGAACAGAGAGAGGGACGGGCAAAAAAGTTGTTTCACCTCCTATTCTACTTTCAGATCGCCATCCCATTACATTTAACCTGATGTTGGCGGCCATTACAAACCTAAAACACTTACAAATGGAGAGTTGTAAAGATTCCACACAGGCAAAACAACTAATACTGTAATACTGCATAAAAGAATTTGGATAGCTGACGCTGGTGTAATGTTAAGTCTTTAATGTTTCTCTGTGCTAACTTAGACTCAGGTTACTGAATCTTAATGGCCTCTTCAGCTGGAAGCTGTTCACGAGCAGCAGGTGTTAGCGCCGTCTTTATTTTTCCTTCTATCATGAGCCTGTTAACGCAAAATGGAACTTTAAACCTTGCTTAATGTCTCGCATAAATCCCATTGCATTGACTGGCTGCCTCGGTCCAGGCATCCATTTGTGCACGGTGCATGAGCTACAGCCTAATGTCTTGTGTAGGTCTAAGGTTGTCTTGTTAGATGCCTCCTGCCTGTTATGGGATCAATAGACCTGCTGCATTAATCCACCATGCGCACTTCACCAGGAACATCGCAATATTATGCTGCTATATGAGATAAAGAGGGGTGTAAAGTATTATTTGATTTTGATCAGGTACTATTGTCAACGTTGCACATAGAGCATCACCTGGGGCCGGCTTTAAGAAAATTCTGAGGAAACAGAGGCAGACAATCCTGCCTCAGGGTCTGAGTGGAAATGTGCATGAAAATCTGCATGAAAAGCTTAGTCTATAAAGAAAATCTATAACAAAAACGAACAGCATTTGTTTTAGATATGCCACAATTATCCATCTTCAGCACTTATGTCCTGCACATTATGACCTTTTCAACCGCCTGCATAGTGATGTAAAAGGGGAATCTATGAAAAAAATGGAAGGACATCAAATTCTAGGCAGAACAAATTGCCCAACTCTACTGGACTTTGGCACATTTAATGCCATGCTCTTTCCAAGTTGAGCCTCGCTGGACAAAGCCAAAGGTTGACTCTACATGCAGACTAATTTGATGCTTTAGATTGTGTGCTGAAGTGGAGGCTATTGACCACTGCCTCCATAACCCACTAGATCTGCGGGGCAGTTCAAAGGGAAGGGTTCATTGTGCTCTCATCCTTTCAATAAGCTGCACAATAAAGGTGCAGCTTCTGTCACACTCATGAGTGCTGGTTTCGCACATTGTAGTTAACCCAAAAAAAAAAAAAAAAAAAAAAACACTTTTGAAGTTTTGCATTTCTGCAAGAAAACGAATGGTATTGATATTTACATTTCTAGCGCATCCTGAAAATAATAGATCAGAGACAAGTTTGTCATAATGCTGCCCTCCTTCAATCACGGGCTTATTGGGAACACCGATAGCTACAGATTGGAGTTGTAATAAATCATAGGAACTAATGAAAAGCTGCAGAAATGAGAAGAATCCTTACTCTGAGCCAAACACTCTGGGTCAATAACCGAGTGGCTGGCAATAGAAACACACAGGTGGAGAAACAGGGCAAACAGGAGAGAAATGAAATGATGCATTAAACTTCCTCTCTCTCCTGCAAACACACTCATTTAGTGCATTTACAAAAAACATGATGGTTTGAGTAAAGTTAAAATTCTGATGCTGTTCAGACATCCTCGTTGGCCATTTGTGACGACATACGCATTTAGGCATGTGTCTGCGTATTTGTGCATGTGTGCGCTTCTGCGCTTCCACTACCGTGCACCGCTGGGAAAATAGCCCCCTCATTACATTTCGTTTTAGCTGCAATTTAAAAGCAATTACGATAAGCCTTGGGGTCAGAAATAGAGTAAACATGGTACATTTGTTTGACAGGCAAGCGTTGGTTGATAAATCATCAGCGTCAGCATCCATCTCCGACTGCTACTAAATGCCTACCCTGTGGATGCGCACCCCACATTTGCATCCCCCGAGTGATCAAAATCAAAAGTGCAAAAAGCAAAACAAAGAACCAGGACATCTGATAGAAGCGCGTGAACATGAACATCCAGTGTATTCTTGATAACGCACCCCTCAGGTGTGAAGTCTTTCTCTTTGCAGATTTCCATGAGTTTAGGGGTAAGCCTGTAAGCCTTGAGGGACAAGGAGCCCTGAGCCGTCTTTATGGGATCTAGAATGATGAGAAAGAGAGAGACGGCATGTAAATCTGTAGGTCATGTTACAAAGTTTTTGTTTGTCCCAGGTTTATTAAAAAAATTAAATAAAACAAATGCAATTCAGTTTACAAAGACCAAAACATCTTTGTTCAAACAATTTGCATCTAATGATTTGCATAGTTCCTGCAAAAGAAACTCAAACTATGTAAAAAGAAAAAGAACATAAGTAATTTAATCCTAGAAACTGTCAAAGGTTAATTTAGACATTCTAATAAAACTAAACTAAATAACAAAACAATACATATGTAATACATGAAAATCTCATTAGTCACAATTTGGTGAGGAATTTACATTTCACATTTACTGTAGGTCTTCTGTATTGCCATAGACTTTCCTAAACAGCTGAACACATCTCAAAAGTCTTGGGTACTTGTCTACAAACACAGAATGAGGCCTAAATTCTTTGAAATCTGCAGTAAACAGCAGAGAAACGCAAAAGCATTGTTGATACAGTGATGCTGGAGGACCTGGAATGAAAAAGAAAAGGCAGGCCCCATTCTCCTCACATCTGCTATTTGATCAGTTCCATCAGTTCATTGAAAGCAGGACAAAAAGCAGGATTATTTGAGCGGGTTCTATCTGGGCACAAGTAAGGCAGCAGGACAAATGGTCTCTAAAGTGACATTTACAGAAGCTTCCTGTTGTACAAATTCAAATAAAAGTCAAGCTGAGGGGTCAAGCTAAAGTTTCACTTGGAGCAAACAAAACTATACAGACAAACTGAGAAAAGAATCTGTCGTCCGTTTCTATTTCACTTCTTGTTTATGCTTCTTGCTGGAGCAAGAAAGAAACAGGGAATATTGGCTTAGACGGAACTGCTGACAGCCACCAAACTACAGTCTACCGGTAAGTTTAGCAACTTATTCCCTCCCCAGCAGCCAACTGTGACAAGCTATTTGCCTATAGCACAACGGTGCCAAGTACGACTGACAACTGACAGCCAGTCTCAGTTCCTGCTGGCCAGTCTCCAGTGAGGCCGGCTGCTGATGCTAAAACAAAATATAGCATGATCAAGCATGACCTCCTACCCCCCGGCTGAATTTGGGCAGTAAACGCTTGCATTTATATACAGAAGCGTTAGATCATTGCACATGATGTTTCGCATACGCTGCTTATACGCGCTTACGCATTGAGCTTGTATGGCGAACAAAAGGGAGGCTGGTTTCTGCAGAGTCAGTCCAAAAAGATGATGCACAGTGTTTGGTAGAGAACGCTGCAGGATCAAGGAAGCATGCTGAATCAATTCAAAATGGAGATGAGGTATTGATGAATGCAACCAGAAAAAGATGCAGTAGACGCCAGCTCATGTTCAAGCTGACTGCAACAAGTAAAAGAAACTCTAAACTTATCCCTTCTTTGGGTCATATTTCACAATAAAGTAGTTGTTGTAGTAGTTGACATTGTCTTCATGTTGAATGGCGGCTAGAAGACTCAGGTCTGTGATATAGATTTAATGTTTCATGTTCTATGCAAGGGCTCTCTGCCCGTCCATATTAACCCCTTCAGCTGGTCACCTGCAGCGAGTTAAGCGTTGACATCGTCTATATATTAGTGCTAAGCTTTGACTGGACGGAAGCTATCAACTCACCATTTGACTGATTGATTCATCTATTGGCATAAAATGACAGATGAGCTAATGAAGAAGAGAACAAAAAGAAATCGATATTCCTCCCCTTTGACTTTAAGCAGAGACAATGTCAATTCCTTTGAGGTGCTTTGATCCATTAAGCACTGCATTATTGACTGACATTAGCAGGAGCGCACGTTCAGAATGGGAAGGGGCCGACCAAGCGGCTGAGTGACTGAGCGCTTGGCAGGGCTAGATCACAGCCATTCATATGGCAGATAGGCACAATTAATCTTTGTCTATCACGGATCAATGTGGGAACCTGATGACCATGAAGAAAAGGGGAAGGGGGGTTCAAGAAAACCTTCATGGAATTATTTTCATAAAATGTATTTTTTTTAATTCAATCCCAGCTGCAGCGTCTCTTCTGACAAACTGTGTTGAGCGTTTTAGGTGAAGATTGTAACACAGTGTGACACATTTGTTACTGTGGCTGACTGTACTTTACACATATGTTCCAAATGAGGTGAACTCAGATTATAAGTGTGTAATATGATTACATCTTCATATCTGGCATTTTGACAAGGTCTACGGAACAACGTGAGTCACGTCAATGTGTATATATATGAAAAGCTGTGGTCCACTGACAGTTTAAACACTACTTGCCTCAATGGGCACCTATCCATGTACTAACATATGGCCTCAGAGCTCAGCGACCACTACTTATGGTAGTGAATTATCAGTGACTTAAACATTGAGGAGTTTAATGTGCCCTGCTCTATATTACAGGCTTTTCATTTGCCACGTAGGTTTTAATATTGTTGCCATTTGAAAGAAAGCTCACACCATCTGGGGCGACATTTGCAATGCAGCAATTACGCGTCGCTCTTGAAGGTTTTCATTGTGAAGCGGGTGTGGGTGCATGATGTCTGAGTGTCATGTTCGTGGCAACCAGCTACCTTCTCAGCCCTGTCTCTTTATCCTCCCTGCTTTCGGCTCCTCGCTGCTGCTGGCCTTGAATTGTCCGCAGACAGATAGGTGCTACCTCTGCGGCGTGTACTGTGGCAGTGCAAGACATTTTTGCCTGCCACTGATGATTTACACAGGGATAACCTGAGGTGCTACATGCCCCCCCCCACCGCTACTACTCAACCGTGCTACTTTAATATCTGTAAAGTGGGATGTAAAATGCAGATGCAGCATACATACTAATACATAAATCAAGGCCCAACCCATCTCGGCCGTAATTGTTTTTTAAATGAATCCTTTCTCGCATTTGTCAGGCTGATTTATCGCTGACAGTCTTTGACCACAATACAGAGTTACAACACTTCTCGGTAGCCACAGTGAGTCTCCGTGGATGAAAGAGACCCAATGTGACCCAAGGTTGTAAACCAAGGCTCAAACCAAAAGTGATGTGAGTGATAAATTACTTATCAACTCCTTTGAAGAAGAGCCATTTAAGTCAGCACTAGTCTGATACAGGCTAGTCATAAAAACCTTGTGATGGGGAAAAAAAATGATCCAGACAAATGGTTGGATAGAATTCCTGACGTTGGCTGTTTAACCTCATTCACTGAGCACGTAGAGGGACAAAAAATGGCCAGACTTAAATGTGAAAAATTTATTGGCAATTTGTTTCCATTTTGTTGCCAATATATAGACATGAGGTCATGTGTTCATTTTAATGCGATGTCACAGGCCCCACCTTCCTGACATTTAAATGTCACATTTTATTTAAGAGTGATATGCATGAAACTAGATAGACAATAGAAATAAAGATAAGTGTTCTGTGTTCTACTCACCATAGATCAGCACGACCGACTCTTCGATGGCGTGCTGGTAGCTGAACTGGGAGTCGAGCAGCGCCCGGCTGACAAAGGAGCCATAGTAGGTGGACTGGTACCAGCCCACATGCAGATGGTCAATATTTACATGACGCAGAGAACGCATCATCTCCATCTGGTACTGGACTAGAGGCAGAAAGAGAGGATGGAATGAAGAAAGATTCAGGAAGTCAAAAGAGAGAGAGGGGAGAGAAACAATATATATTTATTTTACAATTAATATCAGTGAAATCTGCTTTGTTTTTGCCTCCTCCTCCTCTTTATGCCTGATGGTGTCCATCTGGAACTGGACATGGTTTATGATCAGTGGAAAAAGAGGAGATGTAAGAAACAGGAGAAAGTAAAAATAAATAAGACAAGGATGTGAAGGATAAATGCGCTGAAAAAGAAAAACAATTGGCTGCAGAGGAAATTTCAATAACAAACATCAACCAGAGTCACCAGCCACCCCTTCATTCCTTCTCTGATCAGGAAATATATCCTGGTTAGGAGACAACAGCTGGATGGATACACAGACAGGCTTCAGCTCCCGGAGAAAAGGCTAGATACATTACAAGCTGAGCCATTTCATTATGCCAGATACATCCTAAGGACGTGCAGCCAGAAAAACAAACAACCTGCCATGCTGGCTGTAAGTAACAGCCCAGGCAAGCGAGCAAAACAGCATCTCCATCTAGCTGGAGGAGCCCGATACATCAGGGTGTTATTGGGCAGCTGTGGCCCCCCAGACCCCGGTCTGTGGAACACATAGTTGAGAAGGAGACGGAAAGCGGAGCTAATGGGTGAAGACAGTACCCGAAGTAATGAACATCATATTCTCCAATTCAACTGTAATACATAATTACAGAAGTAAAATTCCGATGAGGGAGTTGCATTTTCTGCAGTAGCCTCTGGACTGGACGTTTACAGTTCTCAGCTATTAATGCAGCCAAATCTCAACCTGAACACAAACATTCCACGCTGTTTATCATATTATAGGTATAATCAAGGTACTAGGACACATGAGCAATGAAGCACACCTGACGGTCACATGTTCCAAAGCATTTGTTACATAAAATATGATTATACCTGTTGGGTCAGATGTTTGAAATGCTTGAGTGCATTAAACAAAATCTGATTCACTTTTATCTTCTGAAATCCTTTTATTTTTACTTGCCTGATCCAATGCTCCTCCCTCAGTACCATTAATTTCACTGTCTACGGTACAACATGGTCTGTTCACATTCAACCCATCAAAAAAAAGGGCACCGAGGTGCATCCTTCTGTCAATAAAATGTTAGTAAATGTTCAACATCGGCTGGGCCGGAGTATTGGATGGGGGACCGACGAGCGGGGAGGTCCTATTCACAGCACATCTTGCAGGGATGCACTGGATAGAGCAATCTAGCCATTTAATCTAGTCTTTTATTTAGTGACTGACATGGTCAGTGAGACAAAAGCAAGCAGAAAAGATGGATGGGAGAATATGTGGTGGGGGGTGGGGGTAGGAAAGAGGGACAAGATTAGAGGAAGATAGGATATATGAGGTGGAAGAGAGTGTAGCAAGTCTGACAAACCATGGGAGGAGGTGGTGTCAGGTGGTGTCTGGCACCGTGTGTGTGTTCCTTTGCTGATGTGTAGCAGCTCGTGCACAGGAGAAGTGTGCGTGTAGCATTTTTCCACAGACAAAATTATCTGGGTGGGGGTAACAGTTGGAAAAGGTGTCTTTGTAAGTTGGGGGTCGGTAGTGATGAATGAGAAATAGGTGAGAGTTAAAACATGAAGTGAGAGAGAGACAAATAACAGTAGAAGCAGGTGAAACGCGATGAGAGGATAAGTCTGTCACAGAGCGGCTCTGCCTAAGAGCTCAATGAAGAGGGAAGGCAGCAACTACTGTATATGTCTCTGCACTTCCATGTCAATTGAAATGCGTACTTACTTCTTAGGCGCCACTGATGCGTGTACCTGCCCCAACACCTTATCATTAGCAGGGAAATTGTGCACAAAGTGATACGTCTCTGAGGTGAAAGCTGAAGGCTGGGGGATCGACAGCAGAGGCAGGAACACCAATCAGCTCGCTCCCCCCTGTCTCATCCAATTGTCTGCTCGTTTCCCAGTCTTTAAATCGTTCCATGCAGCGTCACAGCACTTGCTTTATTCCCATTTAGACTAATTGCCTATTAATAACAGTGGATTTGATCCATGCCTGTAACATACATTTGCTTTCCCAGAAAGTAATGTAAAAAAAAAAACAACAACAACATAGATGTGCAATATAGACACTGGATGGACTGAGGCCTTTTCCTTATGGATTGAATGGATAGGATTCAAGTGGAGTGGGATGTGCTTTAGGTTACTCATTTAACAATAATGACCAGCAAGAACGGCTTTAAGGCTGATGAGCAAAAATGGACACCCATCCACTTCCCTCAGAATACGGTCTAGACATATTCACACATCAGCTCCATGTTGGTCTCTAGGGTACCCGCAATTGTGGGTGTGGTGCCAGCACTTAATGAATATTCTGTGCTTTTCTTCCTCTGTGCCTTTCTACAACTTAGTTAAAAGTCTCCATGGGCCACAGATTTGTTTAATATGTCCTTGAACAAATTAATTATACCACCAGCTTTAAGGTTGTATATGTTGCCCAGTCCAGTCAAGCCACACAACTCCACCACCTTCTAAAAATGGATCCCTTCAAGACAAGCCTTTATTACAGTCTATTGAATAAAGACAACAGAAACAAGGCCTTTGTTCCCCACTGCTGCTTTAACAGGACAGCTGGTAATATTCTGTAGACATAATGGTGGCATTAGCCAGAGAATAGCCAATTTAACAATATCAAGGCACAGGGGTGGGAGAATGCACCTCCATTTGCTATTCCTCACTCATTTCTGCCATCCTGCCAGCTCTCCTATCAATCAATCTGGGTCCCAAGGCCAGAGCGGCAACGAGTCTGCCCATTCCCTCAGCTCCGTTTGATTGTGTGCATGCATGCAAGTGTGAGACACAAGGCGGCGAGCGGGGACCAGTGCGCATGATTAAATTATTTCGCCAAACCACAAGTTCAGGAACAGAAAAACGAGCAAGGAAGCCTGACGCGAAAGAGCTAAACGTGTGGGACGGCAAATCTGTTTTCGTGCGTGAGCAGGTGTTTGTGCGCGGACGTGTGGAAACGTGCTTAAATGTGCCACGTCCTGCATCCTCTGCGCCGCAGCACAGGCAGGCACGGCGGGATGGAGGCATTCGTCAGGGAGCCGAGCTCTGCACCTTGGGCCAGAACGCTAGGAGTCATCAACAAGGCGCCGCCCACGTGTGCGATTACGTACGTGTCTCCGCAATGAAGCGGACAGATAGTCTATACTCTAATAGCCGACGACACGAGAGGTGAGCTGCATCGGACCGCGCGGGCTGCTGCTGCGGGCCACAACAGCGTCTCTGGATGCGAGGACGCGCGGATCCGTGTGTCACGGCGCATTCTGATCACCACCTTGACAGGCCGACGGGGCCCCGCCCGGAAAGTCTGCGGCGGCTTCGCGGGCGCACGCGCATCTGGGCCCCATGTCTAGTTGAGCAGATAAACAACGGAAAGCGGCGGCGTCAAACGTGCGACGGTTGGCGAGCGTCTCTTCTACTCTCCATTAACTCGCACCACCGCCCGAGTCTGGCAAACAGTGGATGTTTAAGTTTAAATGAGGTTAGATGAGGCAATCATGGCTCTATCAAAAAATAACCTTTTTCCAATTCTAATGCCAGTAAAAGACAGAATGATGGGCTTTAGATGGACCACTGATCAAGGATAGTTTAAGGGTAATGGCAAGAAGGAAAAAAAACGACTTTTCCCACAAACCCTGCTGCTGCTTCTCTATCGAGTGCAGCAAATGCTTCGTCTTTTTACCTTTTTACTTTTGGACTCGGAACAAAAAAATCATAGGGAGACTGGATGCTGGTTAATGACCAATTGCTCATTTTGTCAGCCAGTTTCAGCGGTGACAAAGAAACATGCTCATCTCATTTTCTTTAACTAGACCAGAGAGAAAGAAAATGCAAAGTCCCATTACAGTTTAAGGCACCTCATTCTACCAGTGTTTTGCTCAAGGTGTAGTTCTCCATTTTTTATTATCACCCCCCCGGGACTCACGGGACTCAGCACACCAAGCCTAATTTAACGGGTCCACACTGTTGACCCATTCCTTCAACACAGCTGACAGCATACTTTTAGTCTGCATTCCAGTCTGCTATTTATTTATTTCCTGACACGAACTTCAAGGACAGAGCGGTTCTTACCATCTGTGGTTACAGATTTATTTTGGATCTGGGTGTTTTTAAAGCCTCTCTGACAATTCTGTTAAGCATTCAACAAATACACCTGGATTCCCTTTACCCCTTACACGACTAACAAAACAATGCATCTGCTGTTGTCTGCACAAAGCACGGAGCACAAAAGGAACGTCTCAAGGCCTTGAGGCCAGCTGCCAGTTTTGTAATGTTCCAGTGCCGCTTTCTTGTTCAGTCGTCCTCCTTTCACATGGTTACATCTCTCGATCGCTCGAACGGGCAGGAACAGGGTTTACGCACCTTTCTCTCCTCAGACTGTTCATCATGGTACAAATCTGTGAGTCACATTTTAAAAAGTAAAAAAAAAAAAATCAAACACCTTCACCCAAATGCAAAAGTCTGCGAAAAAAAATTCCACAAAAAAAGTCTCCTTAATGTTTGAATGTGTGCAGCTGAGACATTAGCACAGATGAGGCCTCCATTCCTTCAACCCATTACCATGTGTGCAACATTGAACACGACGAAGGCACTGATGTGTCTGATAATACGGTTTGTTCCATGAAATATCACCATAACACCAAAACCTTGGTGTTATGGTGATAACACACTGCAAGGTCTGGTCTCTTTCTATGGTCTGTTCTTGTGTCCCACTGGCACAATACAACACGATATGCCAATTAGGCCTTGAGCTAACAGAATGCCCTTGAGTCAGCTCATACTGTAAGTGCTACCTACATAGGCCCAGGATTGATTTCTGTTATTTGTCCTCAATCTCAATTTCTTTGTCTGTCAAAAAAAAACAATTTTCTCATTCAGCCTGCAAGACACACATACGGACGGAAGCCAGCACATATACACTTGCTTCAGCTGGGCTTAAGCCTGGTATAGAGCGAGACAGTGGCTTGCAGGCAATCTGAAATATGAATGAGAATGGATGTTTAAATAAAATACACATTTTGGTTGGTAAATGACTGAAATAAATAAAAAAAATACGTGGTAGAAACCTCTGCCAGACTGTGTGATAGCATCTGACCCACTGATGGTTAAGTATAGGGGGGAAGTAATATGTACCAAATGTACTGGATCTTATTAAATATTCTATTCAGATGAACACGTTTGAAAGATGACAGGTGGTGATGATGGAGAGCCACATTCAGGCTATTTGAGCTCATAGAGGGGACTGGATGGGTACACCTAAAGAGAAAAAAGGTGAAGCAGCGGTGTGGATACAGTGTGTGCATGACAATACAGCCATTAGAGTAATGAAGACTACCACTCCACATCAGAATGTCATGAGTGAGAGGCAGAAACAGAGAAGGGAAGGAGGAAAGAAAAGAAAGTCAAAGAAACAAAAGCAGAAGGCCACAGCCGCTTGTCTCCACTTGTGTGGATTCAATTTGCTAAGTAAGCATACTAACTGGAGCACACAGCAGTGTTCGTCTGTGGGATTATTGATCTCCGAGGGTCAGCACAAGGGGAGGAGAAAATGATGAGTCATGACTTTGCCTCAGTGGTAGGCCCTGACCCTAAAAACCAATAAATAGTTGAGAGCAAACCAAATTCATTCATAAATAATCCGTCTGAAACGGAGGAAATATACAGCTTAAAGCTTAAGTCTAGCTAAGGATAACTGTCAAAATATGGCACTTTCTAAATCATTTTATTTACACGTCACCCGATTCTGCACAGCGACTCTATTTTAACCAACAGCCAACCTGCAGATGTGTAAATATGACAGGCCAAGCAGCATTTCTCAACACAAGGCAAATCCACAGGTTTGAAGGATAGTACAATGCAGATGAAAGTTAGTTATAAATAAATGATCAATCATTACTGAGTGTGTTGGGAATGATTATGACCTTGATCTGATCTTAGATCAGTTCCTTCTCAACCCTGTGCAGATGTACCTGCAGACGGGCTGCGTCTTGGATACTATTGTCAAACGCATTAAGTTCAGGCACACTTTACTCCTCCTCCAAAGAGAAACGCGGGCAAACACTTTGTTTCTGCACACTGTCAAGGTCAGCTGGTGCTGATAACTGCTGTTCCTATCGTGGCATTTTGTCCGTCCATGTGTTCATTTGTCGGAAGGAGGGAACAGTGATGAATGTGCGAGTTGTCTGGAAGTAAATGGTGGTATCGAGTTGTGGTCTAGTCGGTGGTGTCAGGAGAGGAACGAGGCTAATTTTCAGCAGCAAGGCTATAATGGGATGTGTGCGCCTGTTTGTGAGAGCGCCTGTGTGTTTGTGCGCGCGCGCGCCCACCGCGGCCCATGTTCCACCTGATACAGTGGATTAGGTGCAATTAATCTTAGTTAAGCTCGTCCTGCAGAGAGTTGCCGGGCTCACGTGCGCATTCACACACAAAACACACAGGCCGGGCCGGACCCGCCCACAAAGATGCTCGGGGACGCAACGATACATGGGACGCTGCAGGAGCATCGTGAAGCAGCTGCCTTGTGTGTTTAGCACACTGATGGGTTCACCATGATGGACAGAGGCTAGTTGTGTTTGCTTTCATGCGTGTTCATCTATTTAAATGTGGGAAGGGAATAAAGGAATAAAGGAAAAAGTGAGGAGGGTACCATAGCTCTGTAACATGCAAACCCTCATTTACTATGGCATCGCAACTTTCTTCATCTCAAAACACAAGTGTTTCATAAGCACTTGCAAAAAGTAGAAAACTTCCCAAAACAAAAACAATAAAAAAAACGAGAGAAAGAAAAAGCAGCAGTTGAAAGGTGACATTAATGGGAAGCACAAACAGCCAATCACATCCCAGCAGGGGACAGTTCAAACCAGCCACATGGTAATTTTAAGAGACAGCCTACGCCCAACAAACAACAGCCTGTTTGGTGAAGTTATTTTTGGTATCGCCGACTGCTGAAAGTGAAGCTTAGCAACTGCAGCAAAAAAAAAAAAAAAAAATTAGACAGCCGTAAGTGGTTTCGCCCCCACTCTGGTGCCGCACGCTACAACCGGCGACATTTGCTCCGCCATCATTTTCTGTCAGACAAAGAAAGCGCTTGCAATTACTAACAGGCAACGTCTGCTCAACTAAAGTAGTGCAACAATTGTTGTGATTCATACATAATAGACTCATTTGGTTAAATTAATAACGTCCGTTACCCATTAGTATTAATAATGGTTCTGCATAGTGCAATGGTTTTAGTTGAAATTCTACACTTAGACATATACTTCACATTTTATACAACGTTTGTTTGGAGCATCAATTTCTCAATTGTTTCTCTTTTTGCACATTCTAGTCAGTTCCTTGGGTCCCCCCTTACATTTTTCCTATGGCCCACATGGATTAGCAGCAATCTGCAGTAATGCATTGTGACCCTTCTCATCGGACAGATACACAAACTTTAATGTGGGCTGGAATCAAGAGGAGACAAAAGGACCAAATGAATAAAACAGTGGAACGGCCGGGGGACTCGTACTCTAGATTTATAATGCTGGGTGAACGCTCAAAATGATCAGATCTCTGCTAAAAGCTAGTCTAAGATCTACACTGCAGTGAGGAAGCGATGGAGGGCTCAGATAGACAGACGGATACAGGGAGAGGAACGGCAGGGAGCGAAACAAATGAGAAACCTTAGCGTTACGAAAAGGTGAGCCCCGAATCCTAAAGACATAACGTCTTCAATCCTTACATATTTCGCTTACAAACAGGCTGTCAACTTATTTCCAATTAGCTTCACTGTGGGAAAACAAGAAAAAACACAGCAAATCAATTTCCCATTTGGTGAAGGTAGAGCGATCTATTGAAGGGCTAACCCCAAGTAAGACCTTGTAAGAACGGGAGAGGGGAAACTTTTTACAAGCCGCACACACATGCATGTCTGCTGCATACCTAATAGTGTATTTACAGCAAGGAGAGAGGAGATCATGACAGCGGGGCTTTTTATCCGCGACTTCAATTAACCCACCGTGAAAACGTCTGCCACAGATGACAATTAAAGCTCCCAAAACTTACAACTAACCTTGCAGACCCCACTGGAGGAAGGCGCTGACATAATTGGACTTAATTGGTTCTGTGATTTTACTTCCTCTTCCCTTCATGTAGATTTAATATATGTTTTGGATTTGTTTTCGCAAACATTGTCACTTCTGGACATTGTTATAGAGAGCAAAATATAAAATTATAAATTATAATAGAATTATAAAATTCTACATTTTGGTAGTTGCAGCAAAACACTGGTGGAACGTGGGCACCAGTCTAATGTCTGGTCAGGTGTGGCTCAGTCTGGCATCAGGGGGTTCTTTGGCATCTTTAAAATCACAGAAAGAAGGTATCACTATCTTATAAATATTTAAGACACTGGCTACATGGGCCTTAAGAAAATGAATGGAAGCGGGGTGAAGGTTAAAGGAGACCGCAATTCGGTAAAATCTGGAGAGAGGCAGATTATTCCATTGAGGTGTCAAGGACCATTGGATGGACAATGATGGACGGAGAAGAGCTAAATGAATCCAAAGCAGTCGCTGCCAGCCACAGTCTGGAGAAGGGTACATTTTCAGAATGTTAACACCATCACCATTATAATGAGGACACATAACAAATCTATGGAAATTCAATATCTAACTCTTATCTAATCTAACTAAAACATTAAGAATAAGATTCTTCTTTACTATATTTTACATTGCATACATTTAAATCAAACAAAAGTCAGAGCTTTTTTTTAAATCCAGGACAGTTTTGCACTGATTAATAACCAATTCTTGTGTTCTTTTGGCCCAAGCAAATCTTTTCTGCTTGCTGATTTTCCCAAGTAATGGTATATGCCGTAAAAGCGTGAAGGCCTCAGGCAGTTTCTTTGACCAGTGACTGTTAAAATATCTGTCACTTGAATTTCTAAAAGCCTTGGAGAGTTCTAATCTGAGGTGCCGTATATCACTAGGCTGGTCCTTGGCTATTGGACCTATATAGATTGACTGACCATCATTTTTCAAAGTAATGATGGTCTATGTCTTCTCTTAACCAAGTGTTTCATGCTATAATATTGATTTGTACAGCAGTTGTACTCGCACTATAAGGGGTAATGACTCTGTACTCACCGTTCCTTGGCACAGGAAAACAGACGGTTTAAAAAGCAGATTAAGAAAGCAGGAAATATCACAAATGAACTGTTGCCAAGGCAGCGTGTGAAATGAAAACCACTCCAGGTGACCACTTCATGACTGTCAGCTTGTCACAATCGTGGCAAGCACTTATCAACGTTACTTTGGACAATTTACAATCTATAATTCATGCGTTCTCTCTTCAAACGCTGTGTTCTTTTCATTTGAAAGGTATTTACTGCAAACATATTACTTTTCAACCGTCTTCACTGATCAATCATAATTACACCCACCTGGAATAACTTCATAATTAGATACAAATATAACCAAAAACACCAACCGTACATACCCTCTATACTGAGCACCATTTCTGTATTAAGCTTTTCAGTCATTTCTGTGGCCAGAGACCCAAGAGGTACAGACCTTTGACTGAGCTGTTTCAGTCAGGTTCCATTACGCCATACTAATGAGAGCACATGCACAATTGTGAGACCTTGGATGGGGAACACCCAGAAATTGACTGTAGCCAATTTTGTTATTATTACTATTACTGCTACTTGGAGAAAAATGTGATTTTACAAGTACCTTTTCTTCAGAAAAAGAAAGAAATCCCAGAAGTTCATGTCAAAGAGAACTGATTACCAACAAATTACCAAGTGAAAGATAATCTAAGAAAATGTCTTTAACTACACATACTGTGCAAACTACAGTGAGAAAAAAAAGAAATGTTGTGAGCTGAAGGCAGCGTTTTCTAACACAAGTAGTTAAACAAGCTAATTAGTTCGACCAAACAAGTGCTTTCGCTTATTCTGTTTGATCAGACTTCTGCTCACGTTGAGAATGAGGTGAAGCTTTGCTGAGGACAGATGTCACGATCTCTAAATCGGCAAGAAAAATGGTGAAAATGCTATTGTCCCGACCCCAAAGCAGCGTGTCAGAGCTGTCAATCAAATGCGGCCTGTACACATTCACAGTTCAGAGGGGAGATCCAATCAGGCTTCTTACGTAAAAACACCCGGAATGTGTGAGGCTTTTAAATTGAGCCATTTCAAGGGCTGTAGGATATTTCAAGGGCACGGTCTTGGCCACACACACATGAAAGACAAATCCGTCTTAAGCAGCCAGATTTCAGCAAGATGCCATTATCTCGATTTCAAAGACCAATCGTATTCACTTCAATCTGAAGTTGTGTAGATAATTAGTTTGCCAAACAACACAAACAGTGGCAGCGGGAGTGATATAAACAAAAACTAATAAACCGGAAAGAGGCTGCCAATCAGTAAAATCAAGTTCATTAATGACTACAGGTTGTTTATACATCAAAGTAAGTTTGCATGCTCTTTTTAATTAAGCCTCTTGTTAAAACTGGAGTGGCTGCAACCTTGTTATGGTATCACGTCAGACGTCCAAATAAAAAGCTCCATGGCAAAGAAAAGACCATCATGTGCCGTCTGAGGGCTCTACCCTCAAACGCGCTTCTCTAATTGCAGGATCAGGACATGCTGGAAAAACAAACACCCTTAAAACTTGTTAGTTTCACCAATGTGACAACTGTTCCCGTCTTTAGGGCCAATCTGAAGCACAATCTGAGCCCAGATCGAGGGCCCAGCAGCCCCTGCCACCTGTGCTGGTCACAGAGCTAGGAGGCTGGCATGGTGAGGCAGGATAGCCAGAAGGATGCACTGTGTGCTTTAAAAAAAAAAAAAAAAACACTTTAGAGCGGAAAATCTACACACATTCCGCCGAAGTCTTTCATGTAAAACACAAAGCATGAACAGCTGAAACTATTTCAGCCATGAACGCACACAAGCATAAGCGGTTTTAAGGAAATATATATGTGTGTCAGTGTGATTACCTTCACTCAAGTGGGGGATTTCCTTTTAAAAAGCACTGATACAGTAATTACTCCAAATGAGCCGTGCACTGGCCTCGTCCCAACAAGAAAACGATAACCCACTCCTGGCTATTCAAGTACAGAATTTTCATTAAATCATTGTTTCATTTCCGGGACATAATTACCCCAGGAGGACACTGGTTGGGCGCTTACATAATTTCTCTTTCCAACAGTATATTGCTTAATTAATCCTCCTATGGCTGTGGCAGAAACGGAAGGAAGCTTCGGGGCTAGGGCCAGCAGATCGAGATAACGCGCCAGAGAGCAAGGCGAGAGAGATAAAAGTAGTAAGGGAAACAAAAGTAAAGAAAAACAAAGGGAAGCAAAGTCAGTCGTGGCCAATAAGGAAGTAGATAAATGGTCGGAAAGGAGGATAGAGGCAGAAAGAGAGAGAGTGTTGGTGGAGGATGAAGGGGAAAAAAACTGAGCGGGCTAATTTTGTTCTACCTTCAGGATACCTCCTCCTGCTGCTGAATACTAGTGACATGGATGGAACAGCAAGCGGCTTCAAAATTGGTCCTGAGCAATTATCACGAGTCAAACAATAAGAACACATTCCTGGCTTTTAAGTTACATTTCCTGCAGTGTTTAACCAGCGGAATGATTTGGGGAGGTTTGTGTTCACCAATTTTTGAGCCACATACATATTTATGAAGACCATCATCCTTCTTCACCGCATTGTTATAAATATATAAACACACAAGTCTAGTTCATTTACAGGTGGACTCTTGAGTACATGGAACAGATTTAATCCATGGCCAACTAGATGGTGATGGACTTTCCAGCCACTTACTTCACTTACGTTTTTTTCATGTGCGATTTAAAACCCGGTGAACTTTGTGCAGTGTGCAATCAGTTCGCATGAGCATGTAAGATGGGAGCAGCTGCCCACAATTTTGGTTTCCCCCCCAACAGCGGTTTGCGAGAGTTTAAAAAATTGAAAACAAACCTTTGCGAACCCGTATAAGAATAGACAGGTGCGTGGCAGCGCATGTGAGGATGAAATGGGAAAAGTAAAAAAAAAAAACGCCCACACCAAGTCAAAACTTGAAGTGCAGTGACATTTTCGATAAACATACAGCATGTGTTGACAAGAGCCACGGGGAGTGAACCATATGGACCAGCACGCGAAAACAATGAGCTGAAAGGCTGCCCCTGAATGTCGCACGGCGCCGATACGTTAGCGTCAGCCATGCGTTCACCGGGACAGCTGATGGTCCACGTGAACTGCTGATGCACCGTTTCGTGATTTGACACAGCAACATGAATTCTCCGTTAGCTGTTGATTCTCAGAACCATTAACACCACCTTCACGCAAAGATATTGCTTAATGTAGCTTTAGGCGTCATTAGTGGAGCATTAGGCGCCGTTATATTCCTTAAATCCGTTTTAAAATCATAAAAATGAATGCTCAACTGCTAAAAATCACATTTCCGTGTGTGCAAGAGCAATTACCATCTATTTTCCCCACATGCTGCAGCCCCTGAAATTCTCTCGGTGTCAGAACTCTGCTTTTTTGCATTATCGATGGTTTCATAACGAAGGAAGAGGGTCAAAGCACATTATTAACATGCTACTCGCGCGCTTCCACTGCACAGAATGTCTGGAGAATAACAGCCTGCAGTTCTACACATTTCTCTCCATACATTCTGTCAACGATACAAGGACAGAGTATGCAAGGACACTGGAGATAGGAGGGCTCAGGTTCAGCCAAGGCTTTTTCTTTATTATCTGAGGCTGATTCTGCTGTGTGCAGTCGATTACTCCCTTTATCTTTTTCTCAGTCATACTGGTCACAGTTGCTGCCGCCGAGTGTCCTGTAACTACAGCTCCACACTGGCACCTGTTGATGAAAAGGCCACATAGCACAAACGCACACGCCTGCCTCTCTATCACTGGGAGGATGATCTGTGACATGACGCCTTTTCTAGCTCGTTGCCCTAATCTTAACCTGGGCCGCTTCTGACTTCAAGTCCAGAACCCTGGAGCAAACCCACGGGCTCCAGAAACTAATGTCTCCACCTCCCTAAAATGTCCTCATTCTGTTTGCCAAATGCTTTTTTGGGGACTCACTATAAAATAATTGAAAGAACACAGACAGGGACACACACACACACAGCTGCCAATACTCTCTATCTTTCAATTTGAGCCAGAGTGGAGGAATAAACCTCATCTGAAGAGCCTCCAGTTGAGAAGAAGACAGGGTTAGGGGTGTAAGAAATATTGGTACACTTCAGTATTAAGATATTATGTTTGTGGGGCTGTATTGATTCTTAAAAATGACATATCGACTTTTCAACAGCACACACACACACACAACGATTTGTAGCAAACTGGTTTGTTTTTGAGCTACATACATAAGTGAACATACAACTGCAATAATGTGTTGACAGTTTTTATCTTTATGGGACAGCGTTTCCCCAATCATATATCTACTTCAGGCCATCTACTACTGGTACAGAACTAAGTGGCAGCAAGGCATGTGAGTGCAGCTTCTTCCTATTTAAAGCAATAAGCTCTTCATTTGGGGAGTATGTAGGCAGATGCCACTGACCTGTAAACTACCAAGCTGCTGCTGTTGTGTGTTTCACGCACAAAACAGTTTTCTATATGGGCATTCGTTGAGTTAATCGATGATGTGCATCTTAGCATCTGGATCGGTGGGTGGTACATCTACTTAACGATTTCAACAGGGGTTGGAGCAAAACATCAGCATCTCTACAACAAAGCGGATGAATTCATACAGAACGGGCTGTTCCAGGTTCACGCACCAAAACTCTGCTCTGCAGCGTGTACAGCAGGTCACGACACCCCACACCAACATTAGCATAGATGAAACAATAACAATTTGACACCACAGAGAAAACGGAGAGGAGAACGAGTGCGTGGGTTAGCGCTTTAGGTTAAAGTATGAGATTGAAATGGGCGATTGGAAAGACGTTTTGTCTGTGATCATTTGACTTAAAGTACAGCTATGATTTATTAGCTAATAAAAATAATAAGCAAAGCACAAACAAGCCTCGTGAGCTGGGGTCAAACTTTCTGTGGTTTACAGAGACGTCAAAAATGTTGACGGCAGCACACGCAACATGAAACGCTTCCAACACATTTCCATTTTAAATTTAGTTCAGTGGTGACAGATGGGCCAGAGCCTGTCAGTTCCTGCAGCTGGATCAAAAGCCCTGTAGAGAGGTGTTCTGTTAAAGCTCGGCAGAAATTTCCAAGGGTTCGCGGCAAGGCGCTGCACACAAGACCTTGTTAAGTTAAAGGGAGTGACAGACGGAAAAATCCAGCGCATCAAAAGTCAGCAACACAACAAGCCATGATACTCGCCAGCACAGACACACAAAGAGTGAGCTGCTCCTGACACTAACGACCTTTAGCCACCATTGGTGCTTGTGTATCTTGCAGAATTTTTGACAGTTGCTTGTTAGCAGCGGAGGCCTGTTAAAGCAGGATTTTCTCCCCTTCCTTCGCTCACCGCATCTGCTCACCTTCCCATCCTTCAGCCTGGCTCGTGGCGGCTTTTGCCGCGCTAACAAGGAGCGGGCAACAACAAGGCTTCATAAGGGGAGGAGGCGAGGTCAGAGGACACGACAGCCTTTGATGCGCCCGCTGACAGGAGGCCGGAGGGGAAAGGACGTACGGACACAGAGCGCGTACATGCGCAGGCGGCGATTAAATCAGACTCCGGGCACGTTTTTGGGCCGAGCACCTGTAACCCCGCGGCTGGAATCATTTCACCCCTGCACCACTGCCCTCACACCCCCGCTACTGACAGTGTAGGACACCAGAAACCTGGTTAGCTTCTTTAAAAGACAGCATTGTCCTCAACGCTGCGCCGGTGTGCCCAGACGGTGATTGCACCATGGCTCCTCATGATGGAGACCAACAGACCACATTCAATATCTCTAAACTAAAAAAAAAAGTTCTCCCAACCAAAGCCAATGTCCTGTTTTCATCATGGAGAAGAATTTAAAAGACCAAAAACTAATCGATACGGGAGTTGGCAATTTTTACAACTGGCATAATTAAATTACCATTATTTTTTACATTTTTTGTTCTGGTACTGGCGCTCATTCATTCATTCATTCATTGGACACCGTGCCGTGATGTTATTTTGTGTGGGTGTGTGTCTGTGCGTGTGCATTTTCCAGCTGCAGGAGGGAATCGATACAACAAACAGAAAGGGAGCAGTGCTCCCGGTTACCTTCGTCGAAGTCTGCATCGTCCTCCGTGTGCTGGGGGAAGGGGAAGCAGTTGGTGATCTCCAGCCGGTCGTCGACGACCAGACCCAGCAGGACGCCCTGAACCACCTCACTGCCCTGGCCCTCTTCCTGGTAGTGCTTGATAATCTTCAGCACCACCTGTGAAACCAGAAAGAGCAACTTGAGTGGAGTGTGGAACTCACGCACCGCAACAGAGGCACACACAGGGAGGCTTTATCCTACCTTCAGTAACAGGCTATGAAAAATAATTTAAGTTTATGATCTGGAGCTAGTTTACTTATCTTCCATCATTCATGCTTTTTGTGGTTGTTGCAGCATTTCTTTTATTGTATTTTGATTTATGTTTTCTATTTCAGCTGGATATCTAATCATTATGTTGATCGGTTGCAGAGATTGTGTCGAGATGTTTCTTTATTCTTTCCAGTACAAATAAATGAAACCATTTAATGTAATACTAGTGGGAAATATTAACATCAACAAAAATGTATGTGGATTTTCATCAGCTGCACAAAATATGCGCAAAGTACTGTAAGAAATTCTCTTTTGTGATGAGAAACCAGGTAAAACCAGGATAAGTTTTATTTTGTCCTTTAAACTGTTAAATGCAAATATTTGGGGAATTCGTTCTGTCTTGTGGTCCGTCAGTCCTCCAGGACCCTGACAGACCCAGTGCATACGCTTTGGAGCGATGGATCTTTAGGATGAACTTGATGGGCAGACGTTACATAAATACTGAGTCACTGGATTGGAAATTATTTGTTTTTCCCCTTTCCTCTATAAATGACCACCTGCCATTTGCCTGTGTGCAGCTCTCATTAGTGCTAATGCTTAAGCCCACTCCTCACCACCTGGTTCGCCACCTCCTCCCTGTAAAGCTATAATAAACTAACTCCTACTCCACATCCTTTCAGAAATCTAATGCTGCGGTCACGCTTCTTTTTCACATTACCTACATGGTGCAGAACAGCTCTGCAGCCCTGTGATGTATTACTACTAAAACACTGGCTCGCACAGTCCGATTATTTGCTATAGAAATGTCTGTTCAGACACGTTTAAGTATTTGAACTTCAACATTTGGCTTTTAATAGCCTCAAAGAATTTGTTACACACATACAGCAGCAAATTGTTACGCAGCAAGACAACACTGAGATTGATACCAGGGCTTAGGGCAGCATGTATGATGGTGTTCACAGAACTGAACACTGAAACATCATAAAGACCGTCCACGGCAGAACATCTGTACTGAATTACATATGATGGTAAAGGCAGAGCCTGCATTTACACTAAAAGTAAGGATTCAGATGTCAGCTTGACTGGGAGAGGACAGTGCATTATTTGTCTAGAAAAATCACAAGGACCCTCACCCTAATTCCAGCTACCACTCTACTGTATTCACTGGCCACCAGGCACTCACATAAACCCACAATGTTGCCAAAAACCCATGTAATGTTAAGAGACATTCTGACAAGTTGAGTGGTAAGCACCACCTGCAGGCTCCAACACTGGTGCATCACGGATCTTGAGTGCGTACAAAAGGCCAGTTAGTATTCAGCACAGCTTTGCAATTTACACTGGAGAGAGAAGAGGTGGCGGCACACAAAGAATAAAAAGCTGAATCTGGTGAGATTTTAAGAAAAATGCCACCCTCGTACAGTGGGAAGGTATATTCAGACTGTTAGTCTGATATCTCATATCGCTGTGACTCATCTGGACAGAGTCCATGCATCATTGTATGTGTTTAATTTTTAATAGCAGATAAAAATGGGTCGATGGGACAGTCGCACAGGACTGAGGGGCTGATTTAAACTCCAATGACTCAATGGTCACAGCTTACGTTTACACACACACACACACACACACACACACACACACACACCTAGAATCTCACACACACGCACAAAAAGAAAACTGCTGAGGTGAAGAGTGGAGAATGGGGAAAGTGTCTAAATGAACAAGATCGGGACAAGAAGCTGAAAGCAGCGTGTGGAGGGTGAGAGCATAAATCACCCTGATCACAGTGTGGGCAGGTCACAGCCAGAGGCATTAATAATACACACGTACACACACATATGTAGGAGCAGGGTGGGAGTCCGGGGGCCATGCTCACAACAAAACACCCATCACCAGCATGAGGGAGCCTTTCCTGTGCTCACTAGCTCAAGCACGCGCACACATGACTCTGTCTGGGGAAATGATTTATTTCAATAGAGTGCTGGACCTGTCATGCAACAAGTAAAAGTGCTGGGGGCACGAGAAGAGAGACGATATGGGGTGGAGTGGGGAGAAAAACAATGTCATTCCCTGCCTGCCTGCCTGCGCTTTTCAGACTGAGAGGGAGGGAAAGAGAAAATCTAAGAGTGAGAACCCCGGCATACAAAAGCTGGGAGGAAAAGGAGAGCAAAAGGGGAGGAAATGTGTGAGACAGAAACTGGAAGGGTGAAAGTAATGATGACAAAAGAGAGCAGGAAGAGACCGTATGAAGGCAACGAGAGCAGACGGGTGAACCAATGAGAGCATCGGAGAGCAAAAGCATAAGATGGCTAGGCTTGGGATGGGCAGCTCAGGCTACTAACAAAGCCTCCACACACACATCGCTTTGGGTCCTCTCTTTCCCAAACAAATAGCTTTGCTAGTCTTGTGCTGTCAGTTGGATAGGCGCTTATGCCTTCCGAGGTGGTGGGAGTCTGCTCGTTCCCCCCATTCACAGAATGTGTCCAGAAGAGAAGGCTAAAGGGAGCACAGGAAGGTCAGCTATACATATAACTAAAACTACGCAGGCCTATAAGAAAATGCCTGACCTACAAAAACATCAGGAAACTGAACTGAAGAGGCATCTGTGCTGAAAGCTGAAGGGAAGAAAGGGACGTTTAGAGCTTTTAGTGGATTTGCTGTGCTGGCTTCCTGGTGCTGAGTAAATTCCATCAGGTATTGTAAGCAAAGCCTGGAAAACACCAACTTTGTGCAAACCAGTGAGTACACACCCATGCATACATGTACAGATTAACTCTCCCCAGTGCAGTTTTTCTCTACCACACACACACACACACACACGCAAACGCCATTGTATTGATTGAGCTCACCAGCAGCAAGCCCACTGAGCTCACTTCATGTGGAGAAGCCCAAGATTGATATGTGGACAGTGTATTATAAATCAACAAGCTTAAAATTGAATTGTGCAAAATCAATTGTGGCCCAAATCCCCCGTTGGCTGCCTTTAATTCTCATCATAAATCTTAGCTCTCACTCACACAAAAGTGCTCATATTCCCGCTACAATGGGGCTCAACTTATGAGAAAGTACAGCAAGAGAGACAGTCCTGTAATGAGTTTTCTTTTTGGTACTGCTGATGTGTAGGTGAACGCTTTATTCAACATCTGCTGCAATATACCTGATGGAGAAAACATGTGTGAGGCACAAGTCACGTGTGGCATTTAGCCACAGATGAGGGCCACTGCAGGTTCCCACGCCATGATACCTTTTAGACACTTTGATTGTGCTTGGCCCAGTTGGACTTGTGCAGTGACATGCACGTGTCACCTTGGCAACAGTAAAATGAAAATTGAGACATTACTTATTTTAAAGTACACGGTAGTTTTAATATTTAGCAACTGTTCTGGGGCGGTTTTGGTACGTTTTTTTTTTTTAACACCAAGTAGTAAATCATCTCTTTTGTCAGTGTGCGTTACAGCTGATCTGTGTGTGAACATACTCCCGTCGAGTCCGCGCTTAAGAACCTGAGGCAAGTGAAAACCCCTGAGGGGGAAGAAGAAACCATTCTGCTAATGTTCTGAGTTTTAGTCATTCATGTAGTCAGTAAAAAAAATCCATGGCATTGACATTTTTTACAGTATTACTAGCTTTATATATCCCCGTTAACTTCCATAGTAGAAATGGGAAAATATCCTGAACAATGTGCTCTGACCTCTCTTCAATTCATGGGGGGAGGGAAAAAAGGGAGTTGTTCAAACATACAAGCAATTGTGTGATCTCACCCGGTGCTTAAATGGAAGCCATGCGCTTGCACCACTCCACTCGTGTGGCACCATCAACCAAACCTCTTCAAAAGCAAGGAAACAATTCAGATCTACTACACAGCCGTGGTGGTGTTGTCTGTGGGCAACCCTCCAGCTAAACCTCTGACAGACGGGTCATGACGCAACACAGCGGCAACTGCTGCATATCAATGCACTCAGGTAAAACATGTTTCATCACTCATCTCCAATACACACCTTTCCTATAACTGTCTAAATTCAAATAAGCTGCACACTAAATGGTTCTCAATTGGTTTTGATTTAACTGCTGTGGGTAAATCGTTTGGTTGTGAATGCTAAAAAATTAAATTGAGAAAATATCATTTTAGGTCTAAATAATACACAGAGGTGAAATATTTAGATTTGCAATTAGGACCCTGCACTCTAGGGCAGCTTTAATAACAAGATAAAAGGAAAGCAGCAGCTGGCAAGTTAAAGTCCTGCTACTGCACTCAGGCACACCAGGCAAATGAGCAGCTTTGCGTCTGGTGCAGTTTAGGCCAGTGCATGGCGCCATGAAGCAGTGTGCATGGGAGTGAAGCAAGTTTGTCCTCTGCTGTTTATACAGGGTACTACAAAATATAAACAACAAAAGGATGGACAATGTGTAGGTTTTCTTCAGAAGGGCTGCAAAAACTGTCAAAAAAATCATTGCACAGGAATTAGAATAAATGAAATAACAGCAGTAGGCAGGTTCTTCCTTCAGGCACAATATGTTAATTGCCAAACAAACAGTCTGAGTTGATTAATTTCCAAAGCACTAAAATAAAATGCATGAAAAAAATCTTAAATACCAGCAAGAAAGAGAAAATGGAAATGGAGTATATTCCTTTCATTATTTTCCAATGGTTAAATGGAGCGTGCCTGTCTTATTAATACTGCATATGATAGCCAATAAAAACAATTATAAATATAAAAAACATTATGAAATCATCTATTAACATTAAAATTCACAGGTGTGGTTTAAAATTACTTCTCATGAAAATTTCTTCTCCTGGCATTTGACAACGCCCAAACGTAAATTAAGGACAACTATTAGGATTTAATAAAATTTCCACATCATGGGATTAATAAAGTGGTATTTTAACTGCTTTATTGTGATAAGCACACGGATAAAAGTCACTAATTTTGCTGTTTTTAATTTCGCTAACTCTCACATACAATAACTTGGTTGGTAAATAAAATTAGAGCCTGTCCATCTTTTGACTATAAAAAATATTTGCGGTAATATTTGAATTCTCTCTCTTTCCTGGGTTCACGTGGGGACATTTCTTTATGTTACACCACTTTTCATACATCTTACTATCAGACTAATTCTGTGACAACTTGTAAATTCGTCTCCTTGCCATAAACGAAAGGTATGAAATTGGTCAGTTTACCACCACACAACCTTGTTCAAAGTCAAGATCGTGTTTTGTGGGTGGTGTCCTAGTTTGTAATTAAACGCAAGTGTAGTTTATGGCAGAGAACACAGTTAGCCTATTGTGAGCATGCTAGTCGGTTGGGAATTTTGAACGTTAAAGGGCAAATATTGCCACAGATTGGCGAGTAATGCTCCGTATTTACTAACAACAACGTTTAAAAGAATAACGCAAAGCACAAATGTCGCCTAACATTGGCGTTATTTGTCCGCCATGATGAGACTCACGCTTTAGCTTAGCATCCATCTCAGCCAGATGTAAAACTGACTATGTGCAGTGAGCTACCAAAGTTTAAAACGCTGTCACACGGCAAAGTGACGCTTACCAATCCTTCAATCTGGATCTGTTTCACGGGAGAGTCCAATGTGCCGCTAGTAGAAGCCATTCCAGCGTTAGGAGGTAAACCAGACTCTTTACGTGATGCCATCTATGAGCCGACACGCGGAAAAGGGAGGACAGTGTACTACGATGGACGTTTCCGTTGCGCCCTTTTTCCTATCCGTAGGGAAACAAGCTCTGGTATTTTACGGTTCCCACTCAATCTGCGACCATTGTTAATTGTTTAAAAAACATAAACATAAAAACACTTACCACAATGTTAACCCAAAAATTGTCAGTTAGTAATATATATATATATATATATATATATATATAGATATATATATATATATATATATATATATATATAGATATATATATATATATATATATATATATATATATATATATATATATATATATATATATAGATATATATATATATATATATATATATATATATATATATATATATATATATATATATATATATATATATATATACATACATACATATATATATATGTGGTCAGCCGCAAGGAAGGAGGCCGAGGACTAGTGAGCGTGAGAGCCACTATCCAGGATGAAACATCCAAGATCCATAAGTACATCAAGGATAAGGCCCCGACAGATGACGTGCTGAGTGAATGTCTCAGGCAGTGGAGAACAGAGGATGAGATGCTGGAAGAGGGACCATCATGGGAGGACAAGCCCTTGCACGGGATGTACCACCGGAACATAACTGAAGTGGCTGATCTCAACAAATCCTACCAATGGCTTGAAAGGGCTGGGCTGAAGGACAGCACAGAGGCACTCATCCTGGCTGCACAGGAGCAGGCCTGAGCACCAGAGCCATAGAGGCCCAGATCTACCACACCAGACAAGACCCAAGGTGTAGACTGTGCAAAGAGGCCCCAGAGACGGTCCAGCACATAACTGCAGGGTGTAAGATGCTGGCAGGCAAAGCATACATGGAACGCCATAACCAAGTGGCTGGCATAGTATACAGGGACATCTGCGCGGAGTATGGACTGGAAACCCCAAGGTCAAAGTGGGAAACACCTCCCAAGGTGGTAGAGAACGAGCGAGCCAAGATCCTGTGGGACTTCCAGATACAGACAGACAGAATGGTAATGGCGAACCAACCAGACATTGTGGTGGTGGATAAAGAGCAGAGGAAAGCCATAGTGGTGGATGTGGCAATACCAAGCGATGGCAACATCAGGAAAAAGGAACATGAGAAACTAGAGAAATACCAAGGGCTCAGAGAAGAACTGGAGAAGGCTTGGAGGGTGAGGGCCACAGTGGTGCCTGTGGTGATCGGAGCACTAGGGGCTGTGATCCCCAAACTGGAGGAGTGGCTACGACAGATCCCTGGAAAAACATCCGAAATCTCAGTCCAGAAAAGTGCAGTCCTAGGAACAGCAAAGATACTGCGCAGAACCCTCAAGCTCCCTGGCCTCTGGTAGAGGACCCGAGCTTGGAAAGTGGATGAGACCACCCGCGGAGGGTGAGAATAGAGTGTGAGTGTGTGTGGTCAAATATCTGTTTAAATGCACTGGACCGCTGACACCAGTGAAGAAGTTTTTTGTGTATATATATATATATATATATATATATATATATATATATATACTCAGTTGTTTCTTTTTTTTTCTTTCTTTGTACCAGTGTGAGGCTGTGAGCCTACGTATTTGTTTTCAATAGTCTGAAAATAAAGTACCTTCTATATTTTTGCTTTAACTAACTAGTGGGGCATTGCACACCAGAAAGAAGATTATTGATCTTTTCTATTTGTATTGCATTTTAAACCTATGTACTATCAACACTTCAACACAGCTTTACACTAATTGGCCATTTTATTGTTTGCACATTTGTACAATCAAGTTCATAATCTCTAAAATTTCTGTTTTTACAGTGTTTTACTGTTTTTTTTTTAGTTTTAATAGTTGAAGCTGTCATAAGGGTGATTTTACTACGAGGGGAGATCGACTGCAGTGCATTTTATTATTAGGTTCTAAAGCTCTGGCCACCACATTTATAATGAATGATGAGTATGACAAAACACTAGAGACATTAATGTACTTTATAAAAACACAGATGATTGCACTGCAGGAATAATGAAAACCCCTTATTGCCTCTCAGCTACAAAATTAATAGTGAACCTACAACCATGTAGCAGGCTAGAGGTCAATACTTTGCAGTTAGTCCTGCATTTAGACACGTCAACTCTCAACACTACTACTATAGCTGCAACCTAAAGATCTGCACTGACTGCTTTTAAGTAAAGGTTATTTCAAAGTCAAGATTGAGTTTAAGCAAAGCAACATGAACTGGTTAGGCCTGTAGTTTAAAGTATTTTATATACAAAACAACAACCTCTGGTTATCAAGTACTTAAAACACTTTATTTCAAATCTTTACAGATGTATCACAACTAGAAGTTACCCAAAGACTAAAAAGGTGAGATACTGAAATTAACTGTAACAAGTACATTACCTAGTTACATAATGCAAGAAAGGGGGATAAGTATGAACGTAAAAAGGTAAAAAAGAAACTGCTTGAATTATACATCTGAAACTTGATATTAAATGCCAGGTAAGAACCAATTTTATGACAGATCCTCCTTTTTGTTTATGATGACAGAGCAAGTGCAACAATGACATGGTGGAAGATTATACTTCTGAACAATAAAACAGTACCTTTCTAGAACATGTACAGCTGCAATACAAATTTTAATGTGAATTTGCAAGATTTCAGGTGTGAGGGGGGCAATGGTATAAAACTTATGGAATGGGCAAACAGTAGAAATTTAAGTTAAAAACATAATGAAGCAAAGCTTACAAACTGATGGCTGAAAAAAAACGTTGCTTTATAAATATTGTTAAAACATTCTTCCTCACGCCATTTGAACCAAATGAATACTGCGAGATTCACTTTATTACAGTAAAATCCTCCATTTAAAAGATTCATACCCATTCCCCACTATTTCCTCCCCTCCCTCCCCAATAAGGGCTTACAGAGAAACACAAAATAAAAAGGCAAAAAGTTATGCAATAAAAAAAATAATAAAACAAAAAAGTATGTCTGTATGTCTGAGTGTTTGTCTGTTCTTCCACTATCTAAATAAGGTGGAATCTTGGTCCAGCAGTAGCAACGATGTCACTGTAGGGCTCAGACTGGGTGACTTCAATGGCTTGCTGCTTTTTAAGGACCAGGAAACTGTAAAACTTGGCGGCCGCTTGCTTTTTGTTGTTGTTCCGGCACAAATCAAGCAGGCTGACTGAATCAGCGCCAGTTTTGGCCATGACACGCTATGGGGATAGAAGCATATGTCAGTCTCATCTCTTTTCAAATTAAATATGCACACATCAGTAATGTGTTAATTTTTTTAAATACAGGTTTGACAGATTGCAAGATTGTGGAGTTTAAAAAGAGAGATAACATACTATGAAAATCAATGATTGTCAAACTATTCTGAAAGAGGTTATTTAGTACCTGGAGGCCGTGTAACATCTGTTGGGTTCTCTTGTTCCATCTCTTCTCCTCTTGATCCTGGTCTCCACCCTGACCTTCTTCTTCCTGTGTAACAGTCAAACACCACATGAGATACGCTCTGAAAACCTAAAACATTAAACAGAGCGCTTACACAGCAGTTCTGTGCCACGTTAACGTGTGGTTACATTTAGACTTTAATTTTAGTCCACAATCTCTCACGCAGTTGCAGCACTAGCATTTATTTTTCTTTCCATTGTCGGAACCAATTTTGGTAAACGAAGCCTACCAAAGGGATACATATGTCCCTGTAATTTTAAAGATCTCCATAGTTATAGCTGCTGTTTTCTGTGCAAAGGCAATAGAAATTTTATTTTAACTTCAGCGATTAGGCTCTAGTTTGGTCCACTCACCTCTTCTTCATCACTTTCATCCTTCTTGTCCTTGCTCTTTTCACCAAGAAGGTCAAGCTCAGGTACGAGCTGGGTGAGGTTGATACTGCTCTCCTCTGGAGGCAAATCCACCTGAGGCATATCTAACCTCTGTGACAGGACTGAATGGTCAGCCACCTGTTGCTGCTGCTCTAAGGGAACCATCTGAAAGCAGAAAATTTGGACCTTGTTCAGAACTAAATTAGGAGATAGTGGAGTGAAATGAATGACATTTGTTTTGCTTGCATGTAAAAATACAACCTAAATTGAAAACACTTACAGGCAGAGGTACTTCTTTGTCGATGGTCTTGCGTTTGACGCCACGAGGGGTTGAGGGAGGGGGCATGACCGTCTCATCAAGCATTGTCCTGCTACCTTCCATTGTGGAAGCTGCCAGCATGCTGGGCTCCTCCATGATAGTTTGGTCTTAGAAATAAATTATGTATATCATGAACAAAACGTGAAAGCGTTGAAAGACTTTAGAAAGATTGCATGACCCTCTCAAATGTGAACTCATCTTTGAGTGTACCTTACCAATAACATCTCTGTGTTGACCCATGACTTCCTCTCTAGGCACCTCTGGGTTCTCCAACTCTTTGAGGAACTCATCCAGGCTGTCTGCTTCTCCACCCTTTCTCCTCTTCCTCAGTTCATCTGGCACCAGAGGTGTCAGGCAACGCGTGAACATCTGACAGAAGAAAAGTTTTAATTTAAAAAGTATTAATAAAAATGTGAGGCTGTTAGGAAAGACTAGTTCAAGACAAAAGAAGTCTGCTAAATTATGCATCAACATGTTTTCCATTCAGTATTCTGGAGGGGTAATGTGGGTGTTAAAAGATCGGGAAAAGAGACAGACAAAACCAATCACTTCCTCCACCTCCTGTTCCTTCAATGTTCTCATTTTAATTCCCACAGTCTGCACAGAATATCAATGAAAGACACAGTATTATAAATTTTTTCTTGCCTCTTTCTTTATACAATGCCTTAATCTCAATAAATTTCGAAGATCAGTCCATAAGCATGGCTTGCCCATTGACACTTAGGTAATATTTCTTGAGTATAAGGAACAGTCTACAGATGTATCTGTAAGTAAATATACATGAATTTTGGGTAAAGAACATTCATTACCTTAAGCAACCTGGCATTCCAGAGAGGCTGAGCAGGCAGAGAGAAGAGCTTCTCCACTCCTCCAGTCTCCTTCCACATCATAAGCTTCTTAGTAGGAGGGGCAAGGTCCAGGGTGGTCACAATGTCTGAGTAGTCAGACAGCTGAGCTCTGATGGTCTTGCTGTCCAGCTCCTTCACGCTGTCTACAATCAGCTTCCTCTTGCGCTTCGCCTTTGTTTCTTTCACTGCAAATGACACATGGTAATATATTATTTTCCAAATAACGAAAGACAGATCAGCTGATCTTTTATCCCCAAATAAAGTCAATTACCTAGAAATACTCTTTACAATTACAGCAAGTACCATTGAGAGACCTAGAAGACACATGGAGATTATACCTGTGATGTCAATAGGCTCCAGCGCAAAAGCTTCCTCCTCATTGGGAACCAGGGTTGTCTGAACATCTTGGTCAGCCATTGCTGGAAGTGGCTCAGCTGGGCCAGAATCGGGACTGTCTGGTCCCGCTATAGACATAAAAAAAAAACCATTTCCTTTTAAACAGGTAACTAGTAACATAGCATGTCTTGATCATGTGTAGTTAGCTTGTTTGCATTGGTGCTTCTGCACCTCTATTCAATTACTGACTGAATCATAACCATTTAATAGCAGCAGAAAAAAAAAAATTAATAAACACACAAAATATATTTGCTTTACATACGTGACTGGAGGTTATCAAAGTCGTCTTCATCATCGCCATGATCTGGTGGCATCATAACACTTTCTGTTATGGCTGGGGGATCATCAAAAATACCACCTCCATCCTCAGAGCTCAGCAGCTTATCAACTAGGTAAAAAAAATGTTTTGAATATGTTTGAATGCTTATCAACATCTCATGATACAAACTGTGCAATTTAAGTTGGAATGAGACAGTTGAAACTGCTTACCCAACATTCCCCCATCATTGTTGACCATGGAGGCATCCCCAAAGTCATCATAATCCATGTGGTTGGATTTGTCTGGGAGGTTAGCTGGGCCAGGCTCAGCCTCTAGCAAAAGGTTGGATGCTGTGGCACCTTGCATGATGTCTTCCTCAAATGTGCTGGCATCTCGCATCATCTCCCGGTCATCCATACCAAAGTCAGCTAAAGAGTGTAGCGCAATATTACCAAAAGAATTATGGCTTTTCTTTTTTGCATATCACAGCTATAGTGATACTTGTGTTAAATATGGAATTATGAAGTTCTTGAGTCTGATGTACTCATTATGAGCTTGCACAGCAATGACCTACCAAAATCATTGTCCTGCAGTAGATTAAGATTGCCAACATCTTCTCTCATGGTGATCTCTTCTACTCTACTCTGGTTCAGTGTAAACTGCTGGGCCACATCTATGTCACTGAAAAATACAAGAGTGATAAGTACAATTGTTGGCGCTTTCATCTGATAAATCTAATTGTTGTCAACTTACTCCAGATCAGGAAGTGGCTGATCAAAGTCATGAAATTCCTCAGGCAAGGTGATGGCATTATAGGCTGCCTCTCTGTTTTCTTCAGGTAGATCAACCACACCTGAACGGAAAAAAGTACCGGTAGTAATATAGCAAAAGCACAGCATGTGCATGCATCTCTATATGAATGACCTTATGCCACATACAAAATTAACTAAACTATATAGTGTACTTTACACTGTATCTTTTTACTTTCAGTCTTTGTTGAGAAAAAAAAATCTTAACATATTTTCTTACCTGGCCTAAAAGCCATTTTGATTTTGATGAAGGCTTCATTACAGTCAGCAAGCAGGTATTTGGCCTTCCTGTGGTAGATTCTCACCACTCCAAGGAGAAGGTGACCAGACGTTCGCAATGCCATCTTTACCTAAAAGGAAAAAGGCCAAGAAAAATATAGAACCAATGAATGTCTATAGGACAGGTTTCCTTGATAAGGCATGCAATAATTGTGATGAGACTCAAGTCCGTGCAGTATCTTTTGTGTATACCTTGGGTGAGATGATGCTCTCCACACTGCTCTCTAGGTTGCATTCAAACACATGGGCCTTGGTCAGCTTTTTGTCCCAGTGGGCCGCTAGCCAGATCTTGGCCAGCGGCCCACGTTTGCTAAGGACAAAGTGGGCGTAGAACATTGCCCTGACTCCTCTGGTTTACAAACTCACACTGCAGTAAGGTTTACCTGGAAAGCATTTTAATCATTAATACAAGGAAGAAGAGGAAAAAAGGTTCCATAGCACAGGACACTATTGGCACAGGAGCATTACTTAGTGTTTGGATAACAATGATGATGAGCTCACATCAACAATAATGATACCAGTTCTCAGGCCAGGCTCACAGAAAATGTAACATTAGCTTAACTCCTGCACAGAAACGTAGCTTGCTGAACATTTACAGTGTACTTTGTACTGCGCGCTAAGAAGGAATGCGTCGAGGTACCTGTAACAGATTTATGTGTAAAATTGAGCCTTAAAAAGAGAATCTCTGGACAAGTAGCAATGCCCAGAAATGGCTATTAGACGCGTCTACCTCACAATGTTGTTTGGTTTAATATTTTTTTTAATATTAATTGATCTAAACGCACTTAATTGCCTCACGTTCTAGCTTAGCATAACCTACTTTATATGGCAAAAGCTGCAAACATTAATGATCGAAATATCCAACGATTTTGATTATTGCACTTACATTATCTTACAAGTAGCTATACATTGCTCGTAAAACACCAAAAGGCGCGCTCTCTTTAAAGTCAGAGGTTTTTAGGCATCAAAACAAGCGCCGACTTCATTCAAGTTTTGCCTGTTCCCGGTTAGGGTGGCCGACGCTGCAACGCGTGTCCATCCACGAAAACTCAGCCTTTTCCCGCAGTGTTACTACAACAGATCCATCGTTTTAGCTTACCTCACGTGTTTACGACAAAATGCGAGCCAACCGCCCGTGGTTATGAATGTGCGCACTTACATTAAATTAAATGCAGCGCAGGGTTAGCCAACGCCAGTAAATAGTCGGCGCCATCAAGCGAGTTGAACCAAATTAGCCGCGAGCTAACTATAAAAGCAGCAACCGTATTCTGTGCGGCACAAATGTGTACAAACGTGAAGTTAAACTAATGCATTTTCCAATGTAAATAACACCCAAACCAAAAATCGGAACGTTAGCTTACTAGCACACCGGAGAAGGCGCCCATCTATCATGCTCTTACTTTTCCCTCTATATCGTTAGCGTTAGCTAATGGCTAACGGCTCCTTGTACAGTGAAGGCCGCAGCAACTAAACACAATCGAGCACACTTATTTAGTCTCTTAAGCCATAAAAGACAATGCGCAAATAGATTCGCTGCTCATACACTTACCGGCAGTATCCACCTTTAGACAGAAACCCCAATGATTATGTTATTTCTCCCAGCAAATTCTCCCCTGTTGTACTCATTAAAACAGCCAAGATGGCGCCAGTCGCCTTCCTCCCGCTCAGCGCTGTCCTTTTAAAATCGGCAGGATGTTTACAGTCAAAAATGGCGGAGGAGGAGTTACTGACAGATCCGCTGCTGTGAGCACCGGGCGACGATAGGGGGCGCTGTGGTTCGCTGAGGAGGCGTGACGGGCGGGAATGAAAATCCCCAACACATTTTCAACACGTCGCGTGTTTTACAGAGAAAATAATAGCCAAGAATAGTCCTAAATAATATTTAGAAATAAATAGAAATATTAATCCAACTCGTAGTGTATATTGATGATGTTGAACTAAGTGATATTCTGTAGACTACATAAACAGCAAAGCAAAATCAAAATGTGATTTATCACATTTATTAGAATGTCGCTCCAATATTTAGTACTGTTACTTTCATTCCCAACTGCCATCTGTTTTGTGCATGCTGCCACACAAAGCACGTATACAATTGCCTAATTGCCATAGTGATTTAAAAAAGCTTTTACAAGAAATATGAAGTTATAATTTAAAGTACATATTAAAAAGGGTGAACTTTTAGATAAGCTACAACATATTTACACAGACAAAATCACACTGCCTAAAAAACATGTCAGTCCATTAAGTCCATTCCTCAGTAAGCACGGGACATCTCATTTCCAAACAATATTAGATCCAAAAATGAGGAGAAACATGCCTGACAGAGACTCGGCCTCATCTACGGTCAAATTGCAAAATTGGTATGCAGTAAACTAAGCAGATTTGTCTCATAGGCTGCAGCATCTGTTGCAGCCGATCTGCTGCCAACTGAGCATGTTCATAATTTATTAGGAGCAGGGCTTCATGTCATTCTGGTAGATTACTGAGCTAGTCACACATTATTTAAAAATGTTTCATATTTATTACATATTCACTCATATTTCAGAATTTGTTAAATAATGTTAGGTTACATGAATACCCCCAATATGTGGGGTTAGATTAGTTAAACAAGGTAGGGCACTGTAACACATCATAATCAACTGCTAATCACTTTCACACTAGCATTATACATGTAACATACTAATATGAATTAAATGTGTGCTGATAGAATCTGAAATCAATTAGATTGTCCCTCAGAAACACATTTTATCATTTGTTTTTTTAATCATTTTTAAATCTGAACTGATGATTAATACCAAATTTTAAAAACATCAGATCAAATATTTGACAATGACGAATATAAAACTGTGTTTAATTTTAAATAGGATGAAAATTTACCATTAGTTGCATCAGCTGCTTGTGGGAATCCAGACACTTTTGTATGAAGAGCTAATGCCTTGTGCAGTACAGAAATAAATGGGTGGATGATTTTCAGCTGCTATCAAGGGGCAGATGCATGCGAACCACTTAGAGAACACTGATCCTTTGTGCTTCACATGAACCACTTTGTTCACAGACTAGGAATAAAACACAAAGCCTGGATGTCTAATAGTCTCTAAACAGATGTGTACTATTAAAAGGGCAAGACAAATTGTTTACTAAATTGCTATATTCTTATATCCACACACAACCAGAGCAGCCAGGCTAAAAACAAAGAGATTTTTATCAAGGCAAAAGATGATTGAATAATTAGATTCCTTTCATCCACTAAAATGAATTGTTTCTAGTTAATAGTGCCATAATGTGCCTAATCTTAATGTATTCAATTATGTTGCCACAGGGAGCCCCATCTGTAATATAACTGCTTCTCCATGGGTGGATACACATTCACTATAACTACTGCTATTCTTATATTTGCTGCTTGGTTCTATTTAACTGTATACTTACATATTATGTGTAGCTACATTTTCATTGGTTATATTGGTAGAAATATATTTATTCAATGACTGGTAGCCTTATGATAAAGCATATGATACAAAAACATTACAGATTAAGACTTACAGCTAAATATGAGTAGTAATGCTCCAAACATTTTGATGCAAAGGAAAAGTCTAAATATTTAATCCAGTTCCATCTCCACTGCAGAAGCACAGCTCATTAACAGGGTTAGGAGAAACTGATTTAAATCATCTTAGGAACATTTCGGGCCTAATCCGTCCACATGGGTGCAGTGAAACTCTCATCAGAAACCATCTCCTTCCACCAACTACGCATCTGGATGCTTTTCCTCGCGATGGTGCATAGACACTTTGGGTTTGGTGTGAACATCGAAATGGGTTTCCTCTGGGTGCGTCACTAGAGAATGTGATCCGTAGCAGGCATTTGTCCAGCTGATATATGCTGCAAATCACTCTGGCCCTTCGGTGTCGGCGTGCGCGTTTAGGGGGTCGGGGCAGTCGGCTCTCTGCTGTAACAACTGCTCCGGCTGAGTTGGCAGCTCTCATGCACCATGGGATCATCCTGGATAGATGCTGTTATTTATGCAGCGCGCCTAAACCAATCATCCTGACAGAGATTTATGTAAACACAGCAGTTTCTTGGCATGAGGTGAGGTTCACACACGTACAAGGAGGAAGCTAAAGGTATTATTTGGTTTGGCTCGCCCTCTGTGGCTGCAGCGTAGGAACCGAAATCTGTGGGACGTTTCTGAGCAGGTCGGAGTGAAAAGAAGACGACAAAGAACAATGTGGAAAGGGAACTTGTATGTATTCACCTGAGTGTCTTTCACCGTATTACGTAGACTTATGTCAATATCTGGGAAGGAACATTTACATTTTAGATGATTGGCAATAAATATTTACAGAACATAATCAAAAGCACTCAAACTGTTTATACCAGACAATTTATTTTTTGTTTTGTTTTTATAAAAGTATTTTACAAAAAATTGCATTTTTTTATCTTTTCATTTTAATCTATAAAATTAGGTCTGCAGTGACGGAAGAGAGTGAAGGAAGCAGGCAGAAATTCAGCTGAGACACAGTCCTGTCTAATGAGTCCTCTGTTGATGTGTGAGAGAGAATTATGCATGTTACATCTATTACTACACTTGTGACAAGCAAGAGAAAACGGCCTGTGAACCATCACAAGAATAACAATACAAGACAGTTTGAGTCTAAGAAGACCCCGAAAGAGTTCCTGAAGCAGAAAATACAGGAATGTCAGTACTGGATGATTGATGATAACCGTTTGTGTGTTATTGGATATTGATAAGCACTACTATGGAAACAGGAACCTGTTTGTTGAGCAAAGCAGACGGAGAAAATAAAAAAAATGTGCATTTCTTTTGAAGGCACATCAAACAACAACCCAGTGAAAGAAGAAAAGACAGATGTCACATTACATATTGCACCACGTTCGGTTCTGAAATGTGATCCGGTTTACAACCTTATTCAGCTGTCTCGATAGCACTGTGTTCAGTAATACTAGATTTGCTGAGGGGCTGGCGAGATGATAGCACATTCTCAGCAGTAGAAAACCCCATGCAGTTCCCTGCTCTGCGGACTTCTTAGTCTCCCACACATACATGTTCCGTTCTTTTAGACAGAACATGCATGCCATTCCCAAGTTTATTATCAGATGTAAAAAATATATATATTTAAAAAAAGGATTCTCTACTGGCACATATTGGGGGTCTGTGAAGGACTTTAGTTTCATCAAAACGCTTTATCATTCAGAAATGGAGCTAAATCTACTAATACAGTAGTCAGGCCAGGTGTAATTATGTTACTTGTATGTAGGTGTTGCTGGCTTATAAGGACAGATGAACATGATTGACACTTATGAAATAATGATTTCATATTGAACAAAAATCCCAGATAACTCGATGATGACACGTCAAGACTAAAATAAATGAAATCCAATTGGCAGTGGAACCAAACACTTAGCTGTCAAACGGCCACCTGGCTTTGTCAATTAGTCAGCTGCTCTGCAAACCCCTATTTCATGTTCCCCCGACACATGGCAGCCAACGTACATGTGGGATATGATTCACAGGACGAGCAGACTGACACGAACTGATCGCAACATCACTTGTGGAATATTCGATGAGCCAACGTTTTTTGCATTTTCATCTCTGAATGTAATCCAAGCATTGTAAGACACTGGCATGCAAACCTCCTCCTCCATCCTCTGAGAGGAGTTGTTCAAAGGTTTGATGGTCAGAAAGGCAAACTGGCGTCCTGCTAAGATACTGGAATGAAAGCTCCTAATGAAATCTATTTTTGAAGTTCTGCAAACATAACTTGCCTATTATCTGTTATCTAACTCTATCACAAATTGTTAATGGCAACTTATGTTAGTCCAGCCATGTGTTTATAACTAATAGGTAAAAATACAGCAGTCTAGGTGGTACGTGTAGGTAGACGCCAGCTCTGACAGTATCAAATAATGTTTGACACGACTAGATGAAAACGCTGTCAGCATGTGCTGCTGCCAAACCTGCCGCTCGATAAGATGAAACTGGGTTTACAACTGCAAGATAAAAATATATGAATCTGCCGAAAAGATGTCAGCTCCCTGGCTTTCACAGTGGTTTATGTTCTAAGCAGACCATTGGTTAGCTGAGACCCTATGGTTCTCCTCTGTGGTTCTTTGGGCCAGAATAAATTCAAGTACCGATTCCAAATTAGCATATGAGTCTATGAATAAAAAAAAAAGTCAAAGACATGACAAGGATTAATGATGATGCAAAAATGAAAATAGGAACACCGCTGAAATGTGTTTATGTTTGTGGTTCCTTCTCCTGATTCCATGTTGTGAATTTTGTGAAATCTAGCTAGGTGTGTAAGGATGTTCAGAATGGCACATGTACCAGAAAGGTAGCTAGAAACGCTGAATAGAAATGTCCTGAATGTGCGGTATAATTCAACAATAACCAGAATATGAATGCTGACCCAGACACAAAGAATTTAGTAGAGATTCCTAATTGAAACAATCACAGAGAAAATCACAAACCATGAAAACAAAAAACAGAAAGCAGCAAGATCATGGTGTCATTTCTGCACCGTGTCCTCTTCTCAGACTCCCACATCCACACGCAAGGTAAACTTGAGGCACTGTGAACATCAGATCAGTGATCAAAATTCAGTTCTAATGGTCGAGGAGCGGTTGTTCCTTTCTCTACCCACCCCACTACTGGTTTTCATTAAGACAATAGAAGCAGTAGTGCTGGCCATTCGTTCACTGTATAAAAAATAGCTAAAGACAATCCAAAATAGTGTTATCCTCTTCATAGTCATAATTATCAATAATTTTCTATCAGCAAAACCTTCAGGAACCTGTGCATAGTGTACAGAGCAAAACAGACAGACTGCCAGAGTGGTCGGCAAATTGAAGCAGCAAGCTGAGATTTCCAACTTCGTGATTTTGACCACATCAGTCTAAAGGTGAGAGATTTAGACTCCTCCGGTGTCTTTCATGGTGTATGCTGATAGACATATGTGCTCAGGTGTCACCAGTACACATAAGGAAAAGGTTAGATAGGAGAAACAGGAGAGCCATAGATGTTCTGCCCTACGTGTCTCTATTTCTCCGATCTTCAGTACCCATATTCCCTTTTCCATCTCCACTGATCAACCTATGCAATCACAGAAAGGCTCTATGTTTCTCTGCACGCCCGCCCTCTCGCTCTTTCCTTGTCATGTCCAGAGAGCGGGAGGGCTCTGATGGGTTATAGCCTCTCTATGTCCCTGTACTTTTTCCTCAGTATGGACACTTGGTCTTTAAACAGGACTGGGTCTAGTCTCATCTGAGAATGTACCAGAGGCATGGTGCCAAACCAGCTGGCAAATTTGTTCATGCAGGTCTGTCTCTGGGCAAAGTGGTCCGGGTCTGCCCAGCGAGACGCCCGGGAGCTCTGTGGGTGGAGAGAGAGAGAGAGAGAGAGAGAGAGAGAGAGAGAGAGAGAGCAGGCGAGTGAGGGAGGGTGGCAAAGGAATGGAAGAATAGACGGAAGGTGATGGGGGTGGATGCAGTCAGTGCAATTAAATAAGGAAACAAACTAAATTATGCATCATCAATTATTCTGACCTTTCAGAGCCTACTGAAAAATTTCCTGAGCTTTTTTAAAATGCCATCTTAAAGTAAAAACAAAATGATTGCAGTGTACTCATGATCGATGTGCTCCGTTCTATTTCTATTTTGAGAAAGCCAGGAGTCTCTAAGCAAAGCTGTGCATTGTTAAGAAAGTTAATGATGAACGACAAAGGTTTAATTTTTATACACAACATGTATAAAAAACAATCCATTTCACCTTCAGATATAACATAGTTACTCGGTCTCACCTGTCCCATCATAGTCTCCTTGTACTGTTTTTTCTGGGTTACTTTGATGGGTGGTAATTTAGTCACAGAAGACACTAAAAAGTTCATCAGGATGTCCTCGCAGTTTGACATCTGGTCAACCATAGTCTTCAGACTGGCTGGAAGGTAGCTGGTGTACAAGTAGTGGTAGTATCTAAGGGAAAATAGGGACAAATAGTGATGAGACAAAAACAAGAAACTGCACTGTGTTAGTATCGAGCTACTATGAAGAGTAGGATAGACATGAGCACAGAGTACAGAGCCGAGTGTCAGTACTTGTGATAGATGGCAGCCCCAGTCAGCACCATGGAGTAGTCATTGGTCCACTTTGAAGTGTAGCCCCACCGCTCCTTGTTGCTGTCCCAGAAGTGGCTGCGGGCTGGGTATCCAACGATGCGATCCGGGAAACTCTGCCACACTGTGAAGGCAAAGTCCACCTGCATCAAGATAAAGGAAAAAAAAACACAAAGAGATTGTGTGAGTGAATATATAAAGTGGAAAAAAAAGAACAGACAGAGAAACAGAGCATTCAGACAGCATCAGTGAATGAATCTCTGTAAGATGTACTGTGGATTTTTAACAGCTGTAAAGTCTGACCTCTGTGGTGGAGAGCACAGTGTCCTCATCCAGACTAAGCACAGCATCAGTGGGGATGGTGTCGTAGGGGAGGAAGCGGCTGCTTATCACCTGGTTTCATTTGAAAATACAAGATTGACAAGTGTAAGTTGGCAGTGTGCGAAAATATCAGGGTTAGTGTATATAAAGTTCTATTGTGAGCACAAGAGACAAACACTGCTTCCAGTTTCATTACGTCTGCCTGTGCTACAAATTCATTTGATCTTGCTGTGGTTACAGCAGAGTCAGCCACATATACAAGCTGACACCAAAAGCAGAAACACTGCACTTCACCGATGAGCTAACAGTTCACAGTTCACAGCCACAGTTAGAAATCTACGAGCAGAGGAGTGCGTTTACCTCCTCGATGGGCTCTGTGGCTTCTGCCTTTTTGCAAATAACTACGCAAATAACCCGGAACACGGGGGTTTCCAGTTAAAGAAAACACGAGCTGATTTAAACGCCAGTTTCAAATCGAAGATTATGCAGAGTTCTTACCGACAGCAACAACCTTGTTAGCCACATCAGCATTCAAGCTACAGAGCACACCATCGCAAAAGAGTAAAAATGTGTCAGACTTCTGACTAGTAAACTTATTTTATAGCTTACATGCTGCTAAGTATATGCATTCATATAATTTAGGCTTCATTATTAAAAGCTTGTACACTTTGGCTGATGATTGGTTTAGTATATTCATCCTCCTCATACTTCATACGTCATAATGATGATTTTTAAGGGTGGTAGCCTCATTAACCACTAATTACAAAAAAAACTAGTGGTTGTTGAGGGGATAGTTCACATATATGCAGGTAGGTCACTAACAGTTAGGTAGCTGTGCTTTGGTTCACCTGCTGCTTTAATCATTTGAACACAAAATGAATCCAACGTGGGCTTGCAGTGCTGAACGTGCCGCGGCTAACGAGCAGGAATCAGGCCTACCTTGCTTTCCCCTTCGATAACAATGACGGGGACTGATGTGACAGGCCAGCGGTGCTTGGCAGGAAGGGGCTTGTCACAGTTCCACAAAACTATCACCTGCACAAAGGGAACACATGTAGAGGTGATGTCCATAGCATGTACAGTAAACATGAGAAGGTGGGAATTCAATGAAACCGCATCCCACTCACTGGATAAAGTTCTTTGAATCATTTACTACTTCATGGATCAGGTGCACCTCTGGTGTGACCTACCTGAGCACAGTACTGGGATTTGGCCACAGCCACAAGCAGCTTCATGACCGGCTGGGACTGGGAGACCAGTGGGGTCACCACGTGAATGATCGCTGTAAACTTGGTGTAGGGCTTGACACCTGGAAACAACCACATGAACAACACATTTTATACTAACCAAAGCGTCTGCTAAACAACACAATGTTTCAGTCACTGTCTCTGAGATTTATGAACCTCCTAATTTGTCCTTGTTTACATGACATCCAAACAGGTCTAATCATCCTTGTAAAGGAGAAGGTACCAGCTGACCACGTAACAAAGCACAAACAACACGGTAGGTATAATTGGAGAGGATTTCTGTGACAAATGAAAAATAATTTTTTTGAAATTCATTTGCTTTCGCCACCTGTTCCTGCATTGAAATAATCAAAAGTACAGGTAACTGACCCAGCTTAGCATAGTGGAAGGGGAAATCTCCTAGATAGGTGGAGTATTGAGGTTGGTTGAAGAGGCCGCCTGGCAGACTGTTCCACATGAGGTTGCTCCTTGAAGTGTGCTGTAGTACACGGTCCTGGATGATCTGCAGAGACAGGAAGGAATACTGTAGAAATAAGCGTCATGCCACCATCCCCCAACTCTGTCCATTTAAATTAAATATAAGTGCAGACAAAATAAAAATCAATGTTGTACACTACTTATGTCATAACATCCCGTTAACAACATGTTAAAACCCTTATTAAACTACAGAATTATATCATACTAATCACCAAAAGCTATACTTCATCTTTGAAAGCAACATATGCAGTGTTTGTTGTTTGAGTCCCTGAACAACAAGAACTCCATTTATGAGATTATAACAAACACTAATAAAATGAATTTTCATGGGGTCCTATATGAAAGACTCGTGTTGGCAGTTAATGACTCAAACGTAATTGTTCTGGACTTCCGTAGATTGCAGGCATCACTTAATAATATCAACCTGGCCTTGTTCTGTGGAGAAAATAAACAATAACATCAAATCCGTTTTTAATAAAGTGGGTTGGAAACAGCTGTAGCCCACAACCACATACGGTTTGTCAGCAGGCTTCACAGCACCCACCGCTCCCACTGCACCAGAGCTTTAAGAAGACATACAGTCTGGAGAAATCCGATGAAATATTTAGCATTCTCAAGACCTGTGGTGCAGCTATACAGCAAAATATATCCTGTTCGTTTCTTGGAGCTTATCGCTGATAAACAGATTTTTGAGGCGCAACCTCACCTCGAATTACGGGAGATATCTAGAATCTGTTTGCTTCCTAACAGAGGGCACATGGAGCTAAAACCCACATGTTCCCAGTGCTTGTCCTGGAACAGCGTTAACAGCAGATCAGCTACTTGGGTCTGCAACTTTAACCTGCTGACAAGGAAACGCCAGCTCTGTGTACTTGCGATCTGGCTTTGCACCTCAGTAACAGTATCTGACCACAGCTAAAGGTGTCAACTGAACACATAGCAATACTAAAAATCAGTAGTTGCGTCTATGTTTGCTGCATTAAAGGTAAAAAATATACGACATGTGGCACATTAATCTTCTGTACCTGCCTTTTAAGTGAATCATCCTATCTTACTAAGTCAGCCTCAAACATCTTGTTTTTTTTCCTCAGTTTTGTTCCCATTTCAGTTTTTAATCCCCCCTGCTCTTATCTCTGTTTGTTTGTCTTTCTAGCCAAAGCGCAGTATGATAGTCTGGTACTCACTAGGAGGAATACAGATAAATAGACTTTGACAGGAACAACTCACAGACATGATTGATAGCCCAGAAATAGCAAGAAGCAGTCTCAAAACATGACAGCGGTGTTTAACAATATATATGATGCCTCTTTCACTGCAGCTATTACAGCTGCAACAAATACACGGCCTGCACTTGAAAGGAGCCAGCATGAAGTCCACAGCTGGGATGGACAGGACTAATGATATAAAAATCATAAACAGATGTCCGGGAAAATATTCTGCATTTCCAACTGAAGTAAAAAAAATAAAAAATAAAAATACACATCTATTAACTGAGTATGACTTTCATCCTTATGTGCCAGCGCTTCCTATGAATGTATGATTACCTCCAGTGTGGCTAGGACTATTTTCTCCACAGAGTTGAAGTAAGCCTCCCATAAGAACTGTGTTTGCTGTCGCAGTGAAAGGATCTTATCCTGATGGATGGAGCGCACTGTTGATGGGATCTGAGAAACAGGTAAACAAATATTAACATATTTTATTTCCCTCAACCAGAATACACCACATACACACAAGCACAAGAACCTACCTGTAAAAGCAGCCTTTCATCCCCAATCACAGCTGCTCTGTTCCAGTCGATGATCTCTGAGAAGGGGAGCTCCCAACCATTACTTAACATCACAGGCACACAAGCTGCCTGTAAGAGTAACACACAACACAAGATACACCCGTTAATGACAGGAACTGTTTGAGTCGGCTGCTCCCTGGAAACCGATGAGTCACACGCATGCAAACATGCAACTATGAGGTGAACCGCATTAATAATTGATAGAAATCACTTAGTGTGCACTGCGTAGACGATGACCACCTGTTCCATATTATTTCAGCTCAGAGGCTACAACTATACATTTGCATTACCACTATAATTTCTGCAAGCAATAATCCGAAGAGAAGCTGTAAAGGTCCATTTTCCAAGCAATCAGATCAGGCATTTCAACCAACAGGGTGAAAACATCTTCTAACACCTTCCCACTAACTCGAGAACTGCAGCTGCACCTTGACGAACAGTCAAAGTGACTAAAGGTAATGCAGCTCCATAAATATCAGCATTATACTGTGAAGTGGGAAAATAGGACCCACTTCAAAACACTGTTGAACACTAAAGCCCTGTTTGAGAAGTTAAATGATATTTCCTAGTTTGTGTGTGCATGTGATCTTATGAAGCCACTGAAACATTCTGGAAATGGAAAGTTGATGCGTGTTGTGGCTTTAAGTCCATGTGGATTTCAAACAGCTGGCCAGCATATGCAGCGTCCTGCACTGCAGCGACCGGCCCTATAATCTGTTAAGCAGGGTGCCATTCGCTGATTGGCCTCGGTCACCACTCCAGCACGCGCACGTCCGAGGCCTGAGCGTTTCCTGCATCATCGGAGTGCTGTGTAATCTCCTCTGTGTCATTAGCAGAGGCCACGCGCTCGCGAGCGATCTGCCCCCAAACAGCAATCAGTGTCCTGTTGCTCATTCCTCTTCCACGCATGCAAAACGCAACTAATTAATAAGCGTCACAGTCCCAGTGTAGCACACCCGTCGCGCTTGTCACATGACGCCTACACGGCAAACATCTGCCGAATCAGCCGCCTCTCCACAACCCAGCTTTGGTTCAGCCTAAGCGCTTCAACCTCCGCCCCAAATTCACCGGCGTCCACCATCCATCCTCAAATTGAGTGAGCTCCTGCAGGAGGCGGCGGGCGGACAGACACACTAATACCTCCAGGTCCAACCATACGTCTTAGTCAACCTCTGCACTCTGCCTCGACTGCCGCTGCACTGCTTTCCCATCCTGTGCCGACCCACTCATCAGTCCACTTCAGTCTGGCCCTGACCCCTCCCCAGTGGTGCAATTAACTTCCTATTCCAGTCAATACAGTCACTGCCCATCACCTATTGTATACTCACCCATCACCAGTCTAACAGAGTGCCCGAAAATATATCATTCCCTGACTGCTTCTCTGCTTCTATCCCTACAACCATTGCTTTCATTTATTCACACACAGAAAACTGCATTGCTTTTATTTGCTATTGATTTTTCATTAGATCAAAACTGAAGAGAAATACAAAAGCAGAACATTTTACATTGTAACTGTGTGTAGAGGTAAATCATTCTCCATTATGCATTCAATAAAATACAAATACATTTTTTGTTATTTGGGCATGTTCTCAAGACAGGATCCTTTGTTGTGTTGATGTAAATGAATGGAGTCCAAACACATTTGTTGAGTTTTCATCAATTTAAACAGCCATGTACTTGTCAGTACATGAAACACTAAAAAGCTTCAGCCTTTCTACACACGCAAAGCGTGGAGGTAGATAAACGAGACTGTAAGTGACACAGGTCCATCGAAAAATGAAATGTGGGGAGATGAAGGAGAAAGAATGGGAGGAGCAGCGAAGAGGCGAGTGAAGAATGTGAGACAAACAAGCACTGATTAGGAGACAACAAGAGACAAGACGGTGGGAAACACAGTGAAGACAGAGTCGGAGGCAGCTGAAGTAACACGAGCTGCACAATAACATAATGACTGGCAGTGGGTGACAAAGCTACTGGGAGGAACGCAGTGCATCACTTTTTCCATTCTCAACCAGTCAGTGACTCACTGAAGGCTTTATTGTTTGATCAGCACAGCTGCAGGGCTGACACACTGCTAAATTTCTTGAAAAACTTGGATTTGCTCATTATGTTTAGCTGCCAGCACAAGCTGCCAAATGTGCACCTGACTGATTCTGGTACTAAAGAAACCTCAAAGCTGAGGCGGTTTTAGCACAGAATGAAAAATGCATGCGATTCAGCCCCAGTTGAGGTTTTATGGGGTCTTGTTCTTTGAATCCGACCCATAACGTTGGACAGCACAATTACACACCTACAGAATCCGATTCCTGACAACCTAACAACTGCATTTGAGTCACTGACCTGTAAAGCTTCTAGGAAGCGAAAGGAACCCAGCCGTCGTCCCCGAGGTACCAGGCAGAACGTAGAGTTGTACAGCATTTCCCTGTAGTCATATCTGTAAAATGGAGAAAAAAGAGCTATAATCACATTTTATTTTGAAATCGCAAAAAACAAAACAAATGATTTTGGCTCCTCTTCCTTTTCTTCTCCCAGACCTCTTTGAACCCCTTGACCTCAGACCTGCACATCTCAACACCCCTTGTTTCTTCCTCACTACCTGCAGCCTATCTAAGCCTCAGTCAGCACTTGTCTGGATTAAGGAGCTGCTTGGAATTCCTTCCGTGTCAGCGCTACAGTGGTGCAGGTAAGGGCTTTGAGGAAAAAGCGTGCGCCACTTCTGTCGTGCATTAAACCGGGTTTTACGTGATAGCACAGGAAGTATGAAAAAATTACTTATTAATTAATGTGTTATTTGTAAACAAGCATTTACACAACTTTGTGCTGGAATTTAATTTTAAAAAGTGAGTATTTATTTGCGAACAGAGACCGTGGGTGTCTTGTTTTTTTTTCCTGTTCTTTTAACTTTTGCTGGTGCCCCGGGGTTTGTGAGCTAATCAGACTTTGCCACTTCTCTGCATTTCTTGCAGGAATAATATGACTGTCTTAAGTAAGACAGTTCACTGAGTGTTTAGGCTCAGACTCTGGAACAGATGGAGAAAACTGGTCCAAATATCTATCACATCATATCATATTGTGATTTTCCTGATTAAAAAATAAAGAAATGCAAGAATCTTTATGAAAATATGCAAATAAAGCAGTAGTTTAATTCTAACATCTGCAAATAAACTACAGGTAAACAACAAAAACAAAAACATTTAATTACAACAAACTACAGAACAGAGTAAATAAATCAGAAATCCAAATCTTCTCCGATTTCTGAGCCATCTTACACATGTAGTTCACTTATTATTGAAGAGAGGGTCTTTACCACACATCGCCATGTTCCATATTGCAATCTGCTGGCTTTTGTTTTAGCTAATGAAAACCTGCCAAATGTCAAGCAAGCGATTTCGGAAACCATCTGCTAACAAGTGTCAGCAAAGACACAGAATGCCAAACCAGCTGGATAACAAGTTCTCCAAAGCATTTACATGACAGCGGGTATGCGTGATTACACCGAAGGAAATAACAATGACACTTAACAACACCACTTGTTAGCACTGACGTGTGGCGATGCAGTGCTGGAACAAAAGGAGACTATGCATCAAAAAGAGTTTTTTGATGCATAGTCTCACATTTTACTTGTGGTCTGCCAGAGCTTAGGCTGCAGATGAAAGCCATGTTCATGTATGATCGAGTTGATATGTTTTTACTTTAACCAGCTGATTCTGTCCTCATGGCCAGCCTGTTATTTCTACAGACAATATCAAACTAACAAGGTCTGCAATGACCTCGAGCCATTAACAGATAAAAAGCTACAGTACATGTACTTGGTGGCACATACGATTATGTACCATCATCTACACAGACGTCTGACGACGAATACAAGCTATGCGCACGACTAACTTTTACACGCCTATTAAAGCAAAAGTATAGGCCCAAATTCTGGCTGGGTGTAAATCTCACATCTATCAAACTCGCTGTCACGGAGGATGCTAAAGACCAGATGTTGCTCTCCCTGCATACCTCCATTCTTCCCCACTTTTCCAGATGGCTGTCTGCGGGGAGGAGAAGCCTCGCAGTATGCAGCGTGTCAGTGGAGACGCTAAGGATGAGTGTTGAACCTAATTCGCGCCTGGGCTCGCGTCTTCTCTTTTACTTTTTCTGACACTGTCCCAGATGTACGCGCTCAGCAGACCGGTCCCATCGCGCAAAAAAACACAGGATAGGTGTCAGTGAGCAGTTAGTCATATCCGGTACCTCGCAGAAATGTCAGCAATTAACTCAGTGTGATATGAGGTAAATCCTGCCTTGTCCCATATTTCCCGTGCTCTGATGTGCAGATGGTTGCTGGTGAGAAGCAGTCGCAGTAACAGATTGGAGAGCACTGAATAACCACACCATCGGAGCAATGAGCTTGACTTTCTTGTCACCCCTCCACTGTGATATGAAAATACCATAATAAGTTGAATGGAGAAACACTTGGTTAATAAATAGAACAGTGACACTCGGACATTTCAAGAGCACCAAAAACCTAGCGTGAGCAGGTGCCGTGTGAATTTCTTCTGGGTGTATTCATTTGGTGCAGTGATAAACACAGTGTGTAAGAGCAGGTCTGATGACTCCAAACATTCACTCAGGAATCATTAGGGCTCAGCAAGATGCACAGACCAGCTATAAATATCTCGACAGCAACCAACAGCAGTCTTATGCATATCATCTTTTTAGGCGTCACCTTTAAGCAGCGCCATTTGGACGCTGTATCAAATAAGCAGATACACAGCAGATATTAGAGTCCATTTCACGTTCACAAAACCATCTTTGTGTAGATTAATACTTAACTACACAAACATACCAAGTAATTCAACTTCAGACTAACTGATTTTAATTTAAGTAGTTCACTAATCCCCAACTAATGCAGCATCGTTACTTCAACACCAGGTCAATGGTGAACAGCTTGTTGACTCATCTTTCCATCCAATTATTACTCTCACTTTAAAGAAGAAGAAGAAGAAAAAGAAATTAACCCTTAATAGTCCCACAGTGGGGAAATTCATTCTCTGCATTTGACCCATCCCCCTTGGGGGAGCAGTGAGCTGCCACATGAGGGGCGTTCGGGGAGCTAGTGCGAAGTGTCTTGCTCAAGGACACACCTGATGCCGAGGCGGGGGATCGAACCGCAGACCTTTTGCCTTCCGAGGTCGACACGCTACCAACTGAGCTACCAGGCCAAAAGATGTAGGATTACATTTATAGAAACCTGTTGATTCATGGACATACAGTAATTAAAGGCCATTTATTAATATTGCAGAGAAGGACACAGTATGATGCACAGAAAGAGAAAAGAATAACAGGATGAGAGCTGGGTCAAGAGAAAAGATCAACCGGTCTCCTAGCAACAAGAATGGATGGTGTGAAAAAGAAATGCACGGCTCACTCTGTCAAGTGTCTAAGGAGACTTAGAAGAACAGCCAAAGTGTTTGTCTCCCAGAATCTGTGCAAGAGACCACACACATTTCTAACACAGCAGCTCACAGAGGGGACTGCAATCAAAGGCGGCATTCGGCCGCTGTGTGACAGGTCAAAGTTCACATGTGGGATCCTTTAAACTATTTCCTCTCCTAACACACGTCTATGGATGCACTGCTTGTTCATCGACTACAGATCATGTCATTAATGAGAGGGACTTCATCCAGAGGATGCTGTATTTTAAATAACCGTCGGCGCATGAGTATTAATGCAAACTCATTAAATCATGAACCAGTTAACTGAGAAGTTTGTTCTGTTCCACTTTCCCAACACTTTCAGTATGAAGTCTGTGCGAGCATGAACCTTTAAATATGCTGCCTACCATCTATTGTGTTGCTACCACTCATTATGGTCACACAGAAAACCCACGACAACAAAGGAGATACATTTAAGAGATGGAAATGGAGGCAGCTCCAGTAGCTTCTGTTCACCCATACAAACTTCATATCTCATTTTCTGCTTCCTCTTTCCTGCCACAGTTGAGCTGCGTTGTTGAGCAGTTGGCTGTTGCCAGGACTATGAGTTCAAACCAGAGGAATTTCAGCCTGAAAGGGACCAAGTGAAAGTGAGTGTCATCGCCTGAGAAAGGGAAAACAAAACAAAAACTGGAGTTGACAGTCACACACTGTATCCGTGCCCCCACGCAGCCAGAGCCACCCATGGCAAGAATGTCACTCAAAACTCAAACGCACAAAAAGACCCGTTTTGATGTGAAACCACTTCTGAGCCACTTAAATAGTAGTGCCAAAATCCTCTGCTTTGTTTCCGATGACAAGACGGCACACCGAGAGGTAGATATGTACAACACACAGTGACAGTCAAAGGGAGGGGGCACACACACACACACACACACACACCAAATACACTTCCTATGTGGAAAACTCACACTGCACGTACACTATGAGAGCACTCACTGCAGGACAGAACAATCAAAAGGCGACTCTAATACAAGGTCAACGAGACCCTTACATTACTCCATGCTCATGTTACAAGGGCTTGATTAGTCATCAAGCTAGCTCACTGGCACATGGTATAGGGAGCAGATTACACTCCAGCAGACAGTCATCCCTGAGGAATCTAGAAACATTAGCTCTTCGCTGTGGCTTTACTGAGCACGCTGGGATCCAAGGCAGAATCTCATCCACCAAATGCGTGATTTGTGCGCGCCGGTGCGTCTGGATTCCACATTAATGCATATTGCAACAATGCAATGCAGGCGAAAATGGGACAGAGTTTAGTGGCGAGGATAACTGGGAAGAGATACGACAGAAACTTTCCCAAAGTTATCGAGCTTAAAATACCCCAGTGGCCCGAGGAAGAGAGCGTTAAAGATTAATGGTCAACACTATTATGAATGAGATTCACAGCACCATCTTTTACTTAATGGCGCAGTTCGTCTTAGCCGGTTTACCTGTGGGTGACAATAGAAGAGGAACAAAGCAGAGTTTAAAAGAAAATATAAATCGAATTTAAAAAAGGGGGCTACACAGACTTGGGTCTGATGTGATATCTGAAGGATTATGACTTCTACGTTTAACTTCCTCGCCGGTCACACATTTCCTGTTCTGCTTCTCAGGCTTTAGTTTAAGGGGTCCTTCTGTGGCAAGAGGAGGAAATAAAGTCACGCCAGTAATAAAATCCTTGTTTGAAAGGATCTGCTAAGTAGACACTGCGGTAATTGAAAATTACAATTCCTATAATTAAATTGACTAAATAATCGCAAAATAAACAAATAACGCAGTTCAGAAACTCTCTAACTCTTCCAGTGTTTTTAATCTTCAGGACGAGTTCAACAGATAAATGCTGATTGCTATTACACTGCAAGGGAAAGAGCATATCTTGTGTGTAAAAACCAACAGTGTGTCTTGAAGAGCTTTAAGGAGCACTAAGTCAGTGGAGTTACCACAATGTTAGCACCAAGACTGCTCTTTAAAAATCACCTTATGATCCCTATCTTTCCCTTGTTAATGAGTTCAAAGGCAGCTTTATAAATCATTTACAGACACAGAGGGGGGTGTCAGGCTTTACATAACCCCAGGTTACCTCACCTAATTACATGCTTTGAATCACTCTTCTTTTTTCTTGAGCCCCTTCAGAGTTTCTACCCATCACCAACACTTTCATCTCTACAAATATCCCTGCTCCAAAAGGCATTGTGCATGCGCACAGACCAAAATCTGCTGATGCATCTCACAACCGTCCAGAAAATGTTTATGCCAAGAGCTTACTGAATTACACCAACTCCCCCAGGCGTTCTGGAGGATGCCTTGGCCACTTCTCTAATCAGCCATCCATCAGCTTGATGAGGCTGATGAGCAGGATGCTTTGAAGTGTTCTCCAGATACCATAAAGCAGAACCAGGGAGCCTTGGAGATAATGAAATTACTGTTGTTAACAGAACAGCCATTAGCACTGGAATGTCAGGCCTGACCTATGTGAGACAACATAAGGATGTGAGATTGGCCGGTTCAGGTCAAATTATTTGACTGCGGCAACACCCGTGACACTTTCTCTATTTACCAAAAGCTGAGTGTAATAGTGGGTAATTACCAAACACAACAACACAATGTGGAGTTGAGTTTAAAAGTAAAAAGCAACTTTACACGAGTACTTGTTCAAATGCCTTTTTTAAAAATTATTCTTTTACTTTGCGTGCAGTTTGGTAAATGAGCTTCTTCTGCGCATCCGGACGATAAACTCTGGGAAATCCTGATCAAGCTCTTGTGTGTACTCATTCATCCACATTACACACGTCTCTGGTGAGCGGTTTGCGTGCCTCATTCAGAACAAAGGTGGAAGTTGAGCAGATAAATCAGAGAGGTCCCCGAGCTTGAAGGAATGCCGCTGTCAAACAGGCAGTGAGTGATTCCACCGCCGACGCGGTGGAGCTGAAGCTGCTGCCGCTGCAGTGGCAGCTCTGCAACAGAGAGGAGTCCAGGTCAGGAATGTCTCTGTACCTGGGCCAGGGAGGGAGGGATGAGGCGAAAGGAAGAGAAGGCCTGAATGACAGAGTTGGAAGGTGAGAGCGAGAGAAACAGGAAAGAGCAGCAATAAATAGATAGGATCTGAGATGGGCAGGGGAGGCTGAGACAAGCAGGCGAAAAAGCTGACACATCAGACAGCAGGAGACCGGCGGGTATGAAATAAGGTAAAATCCCAAACAACATGCATCAGTGACTACAGGCACCTGTGAAAATATATGTATATCTGTGTGAACATTTTAACTTTAATGTAGACAGCTCCTTGGCATGCAGAAATGTTTTTTTGTTTTACCAAGGGTGGAAAAACCCTGTCAACCCACAGACAGCCGCCTTACTTTAATGGCAAAGCAGCCGTGACAACAGCCATGGCAGGGAGACGGAGGCTTTGCAATGTCTCTTTCAGTTCAGAATATGGGGCGTTATAAAGCGAATTTGCTATCAATGCACCATCAAATGGACTTGTGGGCTGTGTCTGATCTGATCCAATATCCATCATGCCGAGCGAGGGATTTAGATAAACCCTCACCGCTGGGACTAGGATCTTCCCTGGACTGAGAAGTCTGCTTTGGAGCGTTCCGTGTTTGTTTGTGTGTGAGCGTGATTTGGGACATTATCTGAGGAGCAGCGGAACAGCCCAACTGCATTTGGCATGAGGTTTTTAGGACGTGCCACGGGGATGGCCTTATGCAAGTGTAGAGAGCACCACAGAGCAGAAGTGGAAGGAAGTGGAAGAGGAGTTTGGTTTGTTTACATGTGTTGGCAGTTTGTACTTCAGGACGAAGTGTGCGCGCGGCCACGAGTGTGAATAAATGGGCAGTCACTGCAAACAGAGGAAGCAAAATCCACACTGACTAAAAAGATACTTATTCAAACATCTCTCCTTTACTTGCCTCATTATTTCAGAGAGGAGGCATAATCTTAAACACGGGCATCGGAAGGCGTAAAAATAAAAGGCAGAGGAGAAAGATCTATCCAACCTGCTGATGACAACCAGCTTTAACTGTACCGGGAGAGAATGGCGAGTGCAAAGGCTGTACTGAAGTAGGGCTTCATTCTGATGCTCAGGGTAAATTAGTGTCTTGCCAAGTTCAGCCGCCAAAAACGAAGTGTAAACACAGTCTTTTCGCTCTCAAGAGGGAAAAGATGATTACCTCACAATTACGAGACCACAGAGAAGAGAGGAGCCCCATTGCCTTAGTGACAGAAAGAGAGATTACAGGGTGGCGGCAGTACTAATGATGATGGGGGACAGGAAAAAGCCGAGCAGTTCATCCCAGAGGACGCACAATATTGCAACAACTTGCAGAACTGTGTGGCACTTGACTAAGTCATTGCCAGCCTCCTTGAGAGAGCGAGATGAAGAGGGAATGTTTTATTTGCCGCCCGGCTGCCGCTGAGCGAGACGGTGTTTTTCCTCAGAGCGCTGAGTCGTCGACAGCCACAGAGGTGTTCAAAGATGCAGACAGTTAAAGGCACAGGTGTAAAGCGACTTCTAGCCGCTATAGGAGGCTAAACGCAAACACTTTACACTTGTGCCTGTGTGCAGTCGTATTACAGGCGCCGGGTTCATTCTCACGGAGGCTTAGAGTGAATGGAGAGCTAGCGTTACTATGCACCTCACCCCTCAGGTTTAAACCCATCTATTAAATCCTCACTCCCTAATGTGATGACTGTGGGGGTGGGGCAACCTAATCCTATACTGTTACAATGATACGCGTGCACATACACACCTCCGCATGCGCTGGTAGCGATGACGCCCAGTGACACACTACTGGGTGCACCAGTGTAATTAGAAAGAGTCACGTCACGCAAGGCACAACGGATTCAAAAACACACACAAACCACATCTAACATACTACAGCCAGGCAAACTGTGCAGAGCTTTTGCTGCTTTCGTCCAGAGGTCAAAGGTCAGAAATCTCACAACTTAAACATATCATAAAACTACATGAACAACTGCAGCGACATTAGTGAACTATGTGAAAACATCACATTCAATGCTGTAAAAACTGAAATAAACCTCACCTTTAAAATACAAATACACCCCCCGCCCTCGTCTTTCTGGGCCTGTCAGTGTTCAACAGAACCACGCGTCAACCCGATCTTGTGAACGGACGGCGGGTTGCATAGCAGCGCTGTCTGAGGCTGCTGAATTCCTCTGTATCCTCGCAGACACGCTGGCCCACAACAAAGCCATACTTTGGCCTAATGAATTCCACGGCCAGCAGTGCTCGCTGCTGCAGGCAGGTAATTAGTTTGAACAGCAGGAATGATCAAAGACAACACTTCCTGCCTTGCCCTCTGGTTGTGACCTCGAAAGGGGGAAGGCACAGATTTCAGTGGGTGAGAGGAGGGAAGAAAGTCTATTAAGCTTTGCCAACAGCCACAGATGACGGTGTTAGTTGGTTCAGTTTAGTCCAGTAACTTACGCTTTTGGTAAAACAAAGTGTTTTGCAACGCGGCTGCTTCTTGTGTTTGTCAACATAAATCCTTGCATCACTTCACATGAACTTTATTTGGTGACTTCAACATTATGACAAGTCTCCATTTGCCACTATTTCATGGACGAGTTGAGACTCTCTCATATTTGGGGTTATCGCCATGTGTGCTGGAGCTTCTCTCCCTCTTACAGCGCCGACTGAAGCCCTTATCTGACAAAGTGGAGCCTGAAGAGGACGGAGATAGCCTATCTGTCTGCGTTTGTGTGCCAGGTTTATCTGATGATCCAAGTCACTACTGAGCCCACAACATATTGGCTGCTATTTCTTCATCGCTGCCAAGTGTGGTTACATTAACACAGAAAAACATGGTCTCAACACAGGTACCCTTAAGAAGTTTCAAGAACGATGACACTCATTTCTCATATCTTCAGCTCCAAGCCCTCACTATACAATACTAAGCCTGTTTATTACTACTATTATTATTCTCAATTCAAAGATGAAGCAATAATTTGCAGCAGTGACTTAAAAGCAAGACACTGAGAGACTGGATTGGTGGGTCAGCACTCCACACTGAATGAGGATTAGGATGGCCTTGTTTTTTGAATGCTGCTTAACTCTGCACGTAGCTCTTACTGTGTATTTCATTGAACATGAGATAATTGAGAACGTACTTGCCCTACCGAGCACGTTTTTGAAAAGAAAAATGAATCTCACAATCACGTCAAAAATCACAACACGTCTTTGTCCACAAATAAACCATCTAATATTAGCGTTACATTTTTTTAAAACGCTCTAATATCTTAGTTTCCTTTTTTCATCATAAGTTACTAAGGGAATTTTCAATTACCAGTAGGTGCAATTTTTAAACACAACCAATCACATGTATTCATTCCAATAGCTAAAGTTGGAGAACAGAGCATGTGAGATCCTAGGAGAATACTTGAGCAAACTTAAGCTGTCTGGGATTGCAAAAAGCTCAAATACACATAAATTCCATCTTACTGGCCTACACAAAGGTCACTGTGTACATCTCCACAACCATTAAGGTCGACTTATGTTTTACTCAAATTTCAGTTTCACTTTATCCACCCCCTAACCATCGCAGATTCAAATTTGTTCTGCTTAACTGGATCACATCTGTCAGGTATCAAGGAACCAGTGATATGTGCCTCCACGTGAGGACATAAAAGTTCCTTCCTGGAATGGACCACGCTCCATGTCTGGCACGTGGACATGCCACACCGTCTTCCACTCTCCCAGCATTCCAGCTGGAGTACATCACCTGTACATGACTGCCAAGGACATGACATACATCATCCTGTTGAGACAAGAGTTCAGAGGGGGGGGGTGCATGACACACAAGTGGCCCTGCCCTCTGTGCTTAGCAATCCAATATTATCTAGCCAGAAAATAAATAAATGGATAAATAAAGCACATTTGAAATTGATCAGAGAGAGTGTGAAAGGAAGACGGAGAAGGAAGACAACGCACAAACACTCCAGCACATGCAAAAGGAAGCAGGACTGAAATGAGCACCAATAATGCACAAATCGCCAGATGCAGGTTCTCTTTAAATTACACTGCACCGACTCTTTGGCCAAATGCCAAAATGCAATATAGAGCTGGCTACTATACACGTGGATCGTAAAGGTTTATGCTGGCACTCCCCCTCCTTCTCTATAAATCCTGGCAGGCACTGAAAAATTAGATGGCCATGAACTCAACCTAAAGTGACCCACTTCCTGCAGATTAAGGAGACATGTGCGTATATACTGTATACATACAAATACACAGATCCTCACAACTCAGTAATTATGAGACAATGATTTCTTTTCAGCCTCGGTCCTCAGTAGTTTTAAACTAATTAGCCACAACAATAAACTCATTAAATGTTTTAAATGTTGGAAGACACAAGTCAGCATTGACAAAACTATGAACTCACATGACTGGTGATAATAACATGCTATTTTATGTACAAGAGAACTAAATTTTCTTTGTTAGCAATCCTAATTTGGTTTTCTTAAAATGAGGCAATTGCAATTCATCGTGTACGGGAAACCATCATCCATCAGGCTTCTTCCAGGTACTTTTCAGAACAAGATCTACTCTCAGCATCTCTTGGCTGACGTCTTTCACACTCAAGTAGAAGGCGGCAAGCATATGCTGTGTAAAATTAATCCAGCTGTTACCCACAAACACATGAGCTATTCAACAAGATATAGAAACTGTGATAGAAATGTTGCAGAACCAGCGCATTCAGCGGAGCTCAGTTAAACTGATTAAACTGTTTAAGGCCTGGGGGAAAGTGAGCCACATGTGAAAAAATGTCATATGATGCTGGATTCTGTCAGCATTCAAGTGCGAAATTAGCAACACAAGTTGAAGTGACAGCAAAATGTATTGAGTGTACATAAATATAGCAAAATGTTTTTGTGACAGGTTGAAGAAGGCTTCCATTGATGACAGATGCCTATATAGAGTGCAGCTAATCTAGTCTCTATTGTAATGAATAATAGAATGACAGAAGGAAAACTTAATAGGTTGTAGGTGGAACTGAGTGACAGTAAAAAGCCACAGATAGACAAAGACCAAGAGGAGACGCTAATGCGGCTACAAAGAAAGAAGAAGCAGCAGCAGCACGGGGGCCTTTACTCAGCAGAAACAGTTCCTGCTGAGCGTTCCAGCACACACTCTTTCTGCGCCTACAGGCCGTTACCTGTGTTTTCATTTAGTCCTGCAGCGCCCCAGAAAAAGCTTTTGGAAAACTGACCATTGCAAAATGGCCGTGTGGTCGCATAAGTGTCGTTTCTAGGCATGTGCTGAAGAAGCCGGCCATGTAATCCGTCTGGAGTGGTTTTGTGGCGTACCGGCTCCCACCGCTGCCTGCTGTATCGCTCTGCTCTTTGCAGCGGTGCCCAGGCGGTTTACTGGCAGAGCGGAGTTGTAAAAAAAAAAAAAAAAAAAAAAAAAAAAAGACTGAAAGCTAAACGAGCCTCGTGGAAAAAGGGAATAATTCCGTAAACAGAAGTCAGTGTGTTAAATATTGCACAGCATAGCATCTTTATGATACAGTGAGCCAAACCCCCGGCTTAGCAGAAACTGCAGAGTGAACAGGGTGAACGGGCAGAGGAGGAACTTTGAGGACAATGCGCCTTTACTATTACGGAAGGCCACGGCATTAGATCAGACTTGATATAACACCGGAGAAAAGGCATTTATGCTTAATGTGCAGGAACTCCGACATCGACCATCCTTCCCCAGTGATTATCGTTTTCACCAATCTCTGTAAAGCCTGCATCAAGTTGGCCAGGAGCCCTGTGCCAGGGGCTTTGGCCAATACTGAGGATTAAAACCCTGCAAGTCTATAAATACATCTAACAGACCAGCGTCAGCACCCAGCCAGCTATTGCACTCACCTCTCACTGCTGGATGGCTGGCATGTGTTTTTTTCCTCTTTTCTGCCTCTCTCCTGCTTTCACTTTATCCCCCTGTCTTTCAGCTTCTCAGACTCTCACTGTTCCCTTTGTATTCCTATTTTCCCCCTCCAAGTCCCTCTCTCAGTTTGTCACCCACTCTTCTGTGTCTCTCCCCTCAACTCTAATTCTCTCCCTCTCATACTCTCTCGCTTGGCAGGGCCTCTTAATTGGAAACAAGCTGTGAGAGGGCTTTTGGTTTGAGGTTAAAATTGCATCTGACCTGCCTCCTGCTGTATCTTTTCTTTTTTCCCTTTGCTGTATTACAGGCTCCTACACAGAGGCTGAGTGCAGATGCATGAAGGACAGAGTGTAGTGAAGAGGAAAACAGAAAGTTGATTCTATCCACTGGCTGGAAACAGCAGGGACATGACAGGCAAACAAGCAAAATGGAGACGTACACAAGTTTACTTGCGCAGAAATTCCGCGGAGCACTTAGAGTTCCTAGTATTTGAAAAGCACAGTCAGAATCAAGCTCGAGACATTTTGGTAGTAGAAGAACTAATATGTCACATCATATAAGTACAATATATGAGCAAGTCACTTGTTTATTACACAGCAAGCAACTAAGCAGCACACACCCTGGCATTAAGTACCAGTATAAGTATTGTGAACCTGACGTGCAACTGTCTCATGTGACAAGTTTGTAGTAGAGGCCATGTACATGTGAATAGTTTTATCTAAAATGTTGAAATTAAACAAAACTAAAATAGAGTCTAGAGTCGTGACTATTACATTAAAACAGGCCACACATATACATGACAAGCTGACATCCAGGGCATAAAGTCTCAGCTATTACACAAAAATGACATGGCCATTACATGGTAATTATGAAGAGAGGCTGCATTCAGTCTGTCACAACTTCCTTGTTGTCAGTGGGAGAGGATAAGAGGGATTTGTGGCACAAAGGGCCACAGCCAGGCAGAGAAACTATTACTTCCACCCAGTTAGACCACAGACTGCGCTGTCTGGCTATATAACGAGACAGTGCAACCCGGTCACAATCAAACATGCCACCCTGTATACGGAACCCAGCGCTGGACAAACAACAGTGATGCAGTAAAAGCCAGGGTTCGTTTTGGGTCTGATTGTATCGGGTGGAATAGGCGTTCACGCAGCACACCTACAGAAAGTTTGAAAGTAAATCTAAATCTATTTGCATGACCAACATCTGCCCAATCCACAGAGATATTTTTGAGAGCTCTGCTCAGTCAATATTTTCCCAATTTGCAACATGTTACAATCAGCTTACCCCAGCTAGTAAGTTGTTTACAGCACAGTACAAGACATTCATTTGGAAAGTGGTATCATGACCCAAATACAAATATTGATCTCCTTGGCAACTGACTTTCTTGACTACTGTCCCACCCACATCCAAGCCACTTCAAGCTCCACTCCCTTGTAAAGCCGTGCACAAGTGGGTGCCAGGATGGGATATGGAGCAGGTCTGGGTGTGATTATCGACTGGAACTTGTTCAAATTTTGGTGAATGATGAATCAGCATTGTCAGATATAATGTCAACCATTTGGATGTTCCCCCTAAACTGCAAACCACCAACCAAAATGCACTCCAAATAGGCTTCACGAAAAACTTTAGTCTAATGATTTTCTTGGCCCACTGTGCTGGTGACTGAAAACCTCAAACTCTTAAATCAATGCAAACAAAAAAAGTTGCTCTATAAACATCACGGTACAGTGCAAGATATTTGGAAAAAAAACACCTATTTGGAAAATGTGCTATTGTCCTATGTGTACACAAATTATTGGTGTTCCCCCAACATGTGTTTAAGTACTATGAAAAAAAGCACAGATGAGGAAAACTAAATCTTTGATGCACATTATTCACTATTCAAGTGTAGGAACGTATAACCATAGGGGTTCAGTGTCAACTGACTGATGTCAATGTGGCCTACTGAAGGTGTACTGACAGAAAACCACAGTAACCACGCCATGAACCTAAGCTGGTGAGAGCCAGTGAGATATCTGAAGCGTGCTTCCACCCCACTGCGGCCCATACTTAATGACAGGACGATTAATGTTTCCTTTGGGTTACGGCTCGGATGCCACCCAACCCACTGTGTGAAGTCACTTCTTGGCAGCCAGCGCTGAGCTGGCAGAGAAAGAGAGAACACCAATATCTAATGCCTTAGAAGTGATACAGAGAATATTCCTCTGCTGAGCAAACAAACGAGCCTCATAAGTGGATGATTACCTTCACAGGTAGATACAAGCAAAAGCAAGAGAGATGTCCTACAGTACATTAGACAATGTAATATGTGTTTAATCAGCCTTCACTTTACACAAAGAGCAAAACACTAGACAATATGATAATGGTTGACATGGGGGTCATTAAAAGCAGGCCCCCAAATAACACAGGGGTCACACAGGACACAGGTTGGGGCCAGGGCATTCCTGGCTGATGCAGTTGGGTTTATCTGGGAAATGACTGAGCAAACAGGGGCCACAGAGGCTTCCCCTTACTGGCACCAGCGCTTTGTCCCCACTAATCCACTCCAAAAAGCCACAGTCAAACACCCAGCGCCACAGAGTCACCAGTAACAACACAGCGCAGTCTGGGGGGACACGAAATGAATCCCACTGGCCAAAGCATGGAGACAGACGCCAGTTTGCTCATCAGATTCGGGCACAGAGAGCGCCGTGGCTTAACAGGGAGCGCTGGTGATGGGCACAGAGCACCTTTATGAGGTAGCCAGAGCTGCGTTCAGCAGGGAAGAGCACTGGACGAAGTAACACGGAAATAAAAACAAACATGTCCATCTTTCAGTCATGAACATGCCTCATGATGACAGATATCGGTGTGCTTGTGTGTGGATTTCTATCTGACAGAACCTGGCAACTTCTACTAGAGAGCAGCAGAACTCAAAATACCACATGCTGTCGGGCAAAAAGGTGGAGATGTCACAAAAAACAAGGAGATATTGAATTAACTAAATCTGTGTATACCTTTGTGTATAGAACCATTCTATACGAGCAGGAACATGACAAATCATTCAACACGGCATTTATACTGCTGCATCAAGCAAAACCAATGATATTGTACGTGTTCATTTATGAAGCAGCAAAAAGTAACGAGACGTGAGCTTAATCAGACTCCTGATCAGAATTAGAACCTGGTCTTTGGTCTCACGAGAGCGCCGGTGTCCTGCCAAAACACTTGAAACCGGTGGAGATATTGTTAATGATGAATTAGAGTTGGATAACAGCTTCAGTTCAAGCGGGTAAATGTAACATAAACCACCAAACTGAGAAAAGGAGAAATAGAAGACAAAACATGAGAGAACCCACGATGGGGCATAACGCCCTCATTTGTCACCACAACCACACAGAAACGACACAGTGTAGATGATGGGAAGCCACTTACTTGTCATACTCAGCATTGTCTTTGTCACAGCGGGCGTCCTTGTGCTTCTGCCAGTCTTTCCCATGCTTACAAGTAGTGAGGAGGACCACGTCGTCCGAGTTATGGACATGATATAAAGCGTTTCTAGTGTCTGAGCCGATTCCTGTTAAATACCGCTTCCCCTTGAAAACCAGCATGTACTTCCTGTAAGGGGGGATGGTGTTGTGTTTCATGTAGCCCCTCTCCCCACCTGTCCTGGGATGATCTTTAGAGAACAGGGGGATGGAAACGTCAAAGTTGGGTCGAAAGTTCTCCGTGCTGATGCTGGCCTTGGCCAACATGGCGTGGCCGATGTCGAAGCCCAGGTCCTCCGTGTAGTCGGGCCACGTTCCCGAGTATAAATTAAAGATGATGTGGTTTTTGCCTCCATTCCACAGAGGAAGGCTCTGGATTTTTGCTTTCAGGTTGTGCACATACTGGGGTGAGAGCTGGTCCCTGTCCAGAGTGTCCAAACTCAGAACAAAGAGGCAAGCCTGTCCAGGGTCGGGTGTGTAGAACCTGGAGCCTTCGATAGAAGACAAGATGTTCTGGTAGCTCTCGGACATCTTTTCCCCTTTCTGCTGCGGGTAGACGTAGACCCTGAATCCGTTCCTCTGGCACGACGAGAAATCAAAGCAGGACTCCATTCTGCAGCGTCTCCCGGTGTAGACGCCCGTGTGAGCGTCCCTCTTCTGCCGGGGAGATATGTGTTCGTCGTGGTCGTCGCTCCAGTCCTGCTTCCAGGAGCTGAACGCGTCCATGCGCCCCGGGAAGGGACGCCACCGCGCCCCGGGGTGGAAGCCGGCGAGGATGCGCTCATCGCGCCGGCTCGGACCCTGCCGCGATAGCGGGACTTGAATGCCCCCGAAACAGAGCAACAGGATGAGGCAAGCACCAGCAGAGAACAGAGTTAGGTAGCGTTTTCTGGCCTGCATGTGTCCTGCGATCTGCGATAAGATGTCCGGCGATAAATCCAAAATATCCCCAAGTTTTGGTCTCACCACCTCCTGTGGGAGCGCTCCGCCATCTTCCCCCGGGCTGCAAGGGCTGTGCGCTCAGGTCTCCCACCTTCTGCTTTAGATGCCTTTCACAAGTCCGGGAGCTGATCCAACGCATGTGGGCGACGTATGATGTTCATTCACCGCGTCCCCTCGTCAACAGTTGCACCGATCGAATGGCAGCGTGCTCCCCGGCGCCGCGGAGGGACCCGACGACCCTCCGGGCTGCGCATCCGAAGTGGATCGCTACTTTCGCCCAGTGTCGCTCCCGTGTCGCGGCCGAAACATCGCCTCGCACGAGAGGAGCACTCGCTTCCAGCGCAGCCCAACCGGCCCGTCACCAACAACGACCCAGCACCAGCCGGCGCAAACTTGTGTCTGTGCGGCGGCGGCGTGTGTCTGACTTGTTGCCTGGACAGTTAACTATTGTCCCCGCTGGAAATTAGCCACCAAGCCGCTACCGGAGCCCTAAAACCTCGGCATGTACTTCCACACACCGGCGTCTCATTAAAAAATAAAAGTAGCACTAACACGGCGTCCTTAAACCAGCCATTTTCCCCTGCCCATTTAGCTAGCTAGCAAGCTAACTACCTGGCTAGTTTGTGAAAACATTCCCAGTTAGCTTGTTAGCTAAGCGGTTGCATCAAAGTAGCTTTAACGGAGCCTGGAAGTGAGTCCAGCCTGTCTCCGTCCTCCTCTTAAACACCGCCTGTCTTCATTCGTCAGCTACTTATCTGCCGCCCCGTTTGTGTTTCACCGTCGATTCCTCCGGTCGCGTAAAGTGTTCAACTGATTCCTGACGCACACACACGCGCACATACACACGCACTGAAACCAGAGGAGCCGCACAGACTGCGAGCCAAGCGGAGCCGCACGCCAGTCCCACCAGGTCGGGCGCTGACGACGCGTGACGTCACACGGGCACAGCGCGTTCACTTTCCCTCTCCCTGCATCCGACGCGGGCGGGGTTTCCGGGTTCACACGTTCATGCCCTGAGGGACCCGAGCAGGAAGGGAAGGGTGGATGACTTCTGAGCTGATTTACCACAGAGGTCTGCGAACTGAGATTTGCGGTTCGCCTGTTGGAAACGACCAGACCCCAAAAACGTGTATTTGTTGTCTGCATGACAGCTGTGGTGAACCAGACAGCAGCAACTCACTGGGTGCATTTTATAGCTGCTCTGTGCGTTCTCATTATTTGAATTATATTTTAATTAATCGGTAATTACTGTCAAATGCTAATTTTCTGCCAGCCTGGTGAACTTTAAAGATAGCAGCTGCAGTGTGCGTCGTATCAAGTGATTTTTGCAATGTGAAATATTGTTTGTGAACTTGGAAAAGCCTGTGTGTTGCTTTGTGCAACATTGTGGTGCAGGAGAGTCGGCCATCATCCGTTCATTCAGCCGTTCATCCTGCTGAAGCGGCCTTGGGCTCATTGCTGAGTGCCCGCCTGAGAGCGGTGCTGCTGCACAGCCAAACCCGCTCCGTGAGCCATCTGTTGCGAGCGCGGAGGAGCAAGAATTTCCAAATTTCCAGCGCAAAGAGCGCTGAAATACAATCAGCGCGGGCCAGAACGGCCTCGGCCGTGAGATGAGTTCCGCCGGAGAATGAGGAGCAGCAGGACAATGGCGCTGCGTCTTTTCTGGCACGGAGCAGGCCGCGGTGTGTTTTCACAGCTGCTCGGGCCTGAAAAGACTAGAAGTGACTTTGCAGACGCGGGGAAAGAGAGGAGGAATGTGAAGCTGCGTTCCTCAGGAGCTGTGGACCAACTGTCTGCACCGCCTCAGTTCCCCATGGACCACTGAGCAAAGGCAGCGAGGCAGTGAGGACCACCTCCTCCCGCTCTTTGTCCGTCCTCTTTCTGTCTGTTCTCACTTACGCCGCTGCTGCTTTTTCCTCCATCGTCTCCTCCATCGTACCCTCCATCGTCCCCTCCATTGTACCCTTCGTCGTCTCCTCCGTCGTCTCCTCCATCGTCCCCTCCATCGTCCCCTCCATCGTCCCCTCCATCGTCCCCTCCATCGTCTCCTCCATCGTACCCTTCATCATCTCCTCCGTCGTCTCCTCCATCGTCTCCTCCATCGTACCCTCCGTCGTACCCTTTGTCGTCCCCTCCGTCGTCTCCTCTGTCGTCTCTTCCATCGTCTCCTCCGTCGTCTCCTTCGTTGTCCCCTTCATCGTCTCATCCGTCATCCACTCCGTCGTCTCCTCCGTCATCCACTCCGTCGTCTCCTCCGTCGTCTCCTCCGTCGTCTCCTCCATCGTCCCCTCCGTCGTCTCCTCCATCGTCCCCTCCGTCGTCTCCTCCGTCGTCTCCTCCGTCGTACCCTCCGTCGTCCCCTTCTTCGTCCCCTCTGTCGTCCCCTCCGTCGTCCCCTCCGTCGTACCCTTTGTCGTCTCCTCCGTCATACCCTTCGTCGTTCCCTCCATCGTCTCCTCCGTCGTCTCCTCCGTCGTCTCCTCCGTCGTCTCCTCCATTGTCTCCTCCATCTTACCCTCCGTCGTACCCTTTGTCGTACCCTTTGTCGTACCCTTTGTCGTCCCCTCCGTCGTCTCCTCCGTCGTCTCCTTCGTTTTCCCCTTCATCGTCTCCTCCGTCATCCACTCCGTCGTCTCCTCCGTCGTCTCCTCCGTCGTCTCCTCCGTCGTCTCCTCCATCGTCCCCTCTGTCGTCTCCTCCATCGTCCCCTCCGTCGTCCCCTCCGTCGTCTCCTCCGTCGTCCCCTCCGTCGTCTCCTCCGTCGTACCCTCCGTCGTCCCCTCCGTCGTCTCCTCCGTCGTACCCTCCGTCGTCCCCTCCGTCGTCCCCTCTGTCGTCCCCTCCGTCGTACCCTTTGTCGTCTCCTCCGTCGTCCCCTCCGTCGTCTCCTCCGTCGTCCCCTCTGTCGTACCCTTTGTCGTACCCTTTGTCGTCCCCTCCGTCGTCCCCTCCGTCGTCTCCTCCGTCGTCCCCTCCGTCGTCCCCTTCTTCGTCCCCTCCGTCGTCTCCTCCGTCGTCTCCTCCGTCGTCTCCTCCGTCGTCCCCTCCGTCGTCCCCTCCGTCGTCTCCTCCGTCGTACCCTCCGTCGTCCCCTTCTTCGTCCCCTCTGTCGTCCCCTCCGTCGTCCCCTCCGTCGTACCCTTTGTCGTCTCCTCCATCGTCTCCTCCGTCGTCTCCTCCGTCGTCCCCTCCGTCGTCCCTTCTTCGTCTCCTCCGTCGTACCCTCCGTCGTCCCCTTCTTCGTCCCCTCTGTCGTCCCCTCCGTCGTCCCCTCCGTCGTACCCTTTGTCGTCTCCTCCATCGTCTCCTCCGTCGTCTCCTCCATCGTCCTCTCGGCTGCTCTCTGGCATTCTTTCCATGTCTTCGCTCTTTCACTCTTTCATCCCTTTAACTGATTTATGACCCGCTGGTGACTGATGTGACTGTGGACGCTCCGCGGCCTTTGCCGCCACACGGATCAGATGCGCTTTGTTTATATGTCACTGAATTTTAATTGAGGCGCCTTAAAGCGCTCCATCCACGTGGACCTGTGACAGATCTCCGCTTTAGAGTTCGTAACAACGTGTTTCTGCGCCTGCAGCAGGGGCCCGTTTCTCCGCCTCCAGTCTCGGGCGGCGCCGCGACGGTTGACGGGACGAATCGCAAAAACAGCGCCGACAACTGGAGTCTAGAGAAACGCAACATTAAAGACACGTCGGCGCGGCTCTGCCTTTGTCTGGCTCTGTGTGCAACTTAATGAGTGCGTGGAGATGCTGCGCGCCTGCTGTTGCATTGTGTTTGCGGAGCGGAGCGCTGGCCAGATTTAGAGCAGCAGGGTGACTGAGCCAGAGCAGCACTCCCACTGCGTGATGCATGCGACCGTGCCAATATCTAATTTGGATGCACCCGGGTCAGCACAGTTTTCCCAGCCAGCCAGCGAGTGAGTCAGCCAAGTAAACAGCCAAATGGAGATTTATTATTTCCTTCTGAGTACATTTTGAGGTCGTTATTTCACAGTTTGTTAATAACTCTAATGCCGGGCAGATTTGTCTGCTTTCCACAGAGATGTGGAGATGGAAATTGAAATGTGGGGTATGTGGCAGCGAGCAGCATTTAAATGGAGGGACGACGGGTACAAGTCCAGGGCTCATCACCATGGAGTCTCTCATCACTTAGAGAGCAAAACCCTCATTACTTCACATAGAATCACACAGTCTCGCACCATAGTCAATATAATGATTCATAGATTGAACACAGGCTCAGAATGGTTGAACCTTTACATTAGATGCGACTTCTGGCTAAAAGGATCTTCAGCTCTTGACGTCAAAAATGCAAGTGGACCGCAAACAAAGGTCGCCTCCGCTGGGCTACGAAGGCCTGCTTCTGCTTGTGGCCTAATAAATTCTATGACGTGCTCCAGTCATGACGACCTGTCACATAAATTTGAACGGCAGTCACAGAAAGCTTTCACCCGGCCGTGACCCTGCTTCCATTCCCTTTTATAAAAGGCCAACGTTCCGTTCCTTTCTTTGGAAAAACACATCCTCTGTCAAAATCTGACGCATTTACTGCTTTTTCATCCATTACTTTAATTAAATTATATATTGTTCATAGCTGCATTGGTTTAATAGCATATCGCAGTAAACCCCCGCAAAGGAAGGCGGGTCTCGTCTCATCACCTGTCGTTGACAATCTAAATTTATTCAATGGTGAAAGTGTTAATGATCGGTGGCATAATTATGTTTTCTCTATTCCTGTTGTTTCCATTCTCTTCCACAGTCTTAGATTAGATTAGAGCAAACGAATGTGACTAAACAAGAGGAATGAAGAAAAAGGCGTGTGTGTGTGTGTGTGTGTGTGTGTGTGTGTGTGTGTGTGTGTGTGTGTGTGTGTGTGTGTGTGTGTGTGTACACGTGCAGCGTGCCTTTTGTGCCTGGGCAACGGGACGTCCGTGCCGGGACGTCTCAATCAGAGAGCAGAGATCAGGTTCAATTACACATGCAATAACTTTTAGGTCTCCGTGGAACTAGAAACCATTTATATGCTAATAAGTATGACAGCAGTAATGGCTTGCAATAAAAAGACATCTGCTGCTTGATCAAATCTGATATTAGGGCATTACCACAATCAGCCTTTGCTATTTGTCTTGAAACTACTTGTTAGCCTCAAAACTACTTGCGGGAAGTGTTTTGGCATCGAGCGACGCCGGTGATGTAATAACCTTTGTCGCGCTGCTCGCGCCTCTCCGTCGCCTCCAAATGTGTTGCTGGTGTGTTTTAGCTGCTTTCTTATTGGGGAAAGTAAAAGTGGAGACTTTTATATGGAAGACGCACAGATTTAATGCGTTTGCAGTGGAAGTCAGATCTTTCTCAGTTTATGATGCTACAAGTTTGATTTGGTGACCAAAACAAAAGATTGCACTAAGCACTTAGGCAAAAGCCTTCCATTGGCCTTCCCATCAATCAGTGTTTTTGGCCCTGAAGAAGCAGTGTAGGGAATGAGTGGACACACATGGATCAGAGCTAAGGCTGGAGAGGAGCAATGTGATCCCATCATCAATGCAAGATACTGGGGACACCTTAAGCAACTACAGATGTGCATAAATGAGGTGTAAGCTGTGATCTAAGCAGAAGGCGGCCCATGTTCATCCTCACATCAAAGCGGCTGCATCAGATGCGATCACGCCGATATCGAGCACCAGCCGCGCACGGCCGCTAATCTGAGCTGCGATCAGTGGGACGTTCGTCGCCATGCGAGCGCGGAGACGGGAAGAGCAGCTCCGGGTCCGAGTCCCGTCTGCCTCTGTTTCCCGACCAGAGGGTCCTGCTGCGTGCAGCACTCACTTCAAGGGCCTGAAAGAGATCAATGAGGAAGAATAGCAGTGGGACTGGACTACAAATTGAGCAGGCTTTAATCACCTCACACAGTTCACAGCGTGTGAAAGTTCTCGCCATGAAAAGGTTTAATCACTGGCCGGGCTGAATGGAGTCATTGCTGCTGATAAAGAGCATCCAGGGCCATTTGCTAACACCTAGGAGCCCGCCCTCACACTCACGCGTCCGCGCCGCCTTTGAAGACGCGTCCGGCCCCGGAGTCTTTGTGCGGCATCGTCCATAGTGCCTCGTTTGCTGAACGTAGGGGCTCTCAGATAAGAGGCAATTATTATTTATCAAGCGGTTCAGAGGTTTCACAGATAAATGATAATTAACTGACCCAGCAGTCAATGGCTGCAACGTCTGCCGGGAGACCTGAGATCCATCAATGCTGTTAATGGGCAGAGCGCGAGGGTCACCTGGTTACCATTCAGTCGATGGCTAACTGAATTATGTGCTTGGAATATTTCTCTGGGGGGATCAGGGCGAACCGCGTGCAGCGTGTTGTTGCTTCGCGTGTGCAGTAACTTTCAAAGAGCCCAAAAACACATATTGGACAGTAGGAAGCAATTGGCCAACAAAACTACAAAGCAAACATAATAACAAGAAGAGAGAAGCCTTAAGGCACCTGAAGGTTAGTAGAGAAGGAGTGCAGTGGGAGCCCTCATTAGTGAAAAGCTTCCCTGATGCTTCCCAGGAAGCCCATGTAGTTGACCCAGGCGCCGGCGAGTATGTGACCTTGGTGTGATGGTAAATGGGCAATAAATCTGCCGCCTCAGGGACTCGGTGTGTAGTTAGTGGACTGTTGGGTCAATGAGTACGCGCGCTATGAATCTAAATTGCACCTGTCTGACTCTCTCCCCGTCCTCCGCTATAAAATGCAGAGCAATAACGCTGCTCCATTAATCAGAGCGTTTAAGGCAGATCACGTTGCGGCGCCGCACACATCCCTGTCAATCACCGCTGAGCGCTAATGAAGATGATATACAGAGGAAAAAAAAAAAAAAAAAAAGACCGGGATTAAAATGACTTTATCGCAGTGTAAAACAGTGTCGCCACATGTTGGGGTCAGAGACGACGTTTGGCTCCACGCGCAAACAGATGACGGGTCAGAGGAATCCTTCCCTCCACATGACTGATAGGAGGAGTTAACAACCTCTGGCTCGCGCTGCTCAAAGGAAGTGCCTGCCAGCACGCGAGATGTATTGGCAATAAAAGTCTAATTCAATCAGTATCTGAAGGAAACACAAGAGCTTATTCCTAGTCAATCACATCAAACACATGCTGCTTGTTGTTTTTTTCTGCCATCTAGTTAATAGACTCCAGAATTTACAAGGCAGGTTCATATTTCATGGGCCTAATGGGTTTTTATTGCATAGATGATGATGAATGGGCTAATGAGTGGTTTGTTATTACAGTAATACAGGAAACTCTCGTCAGAGGCCTGTGAAGTAGCACATTAGCTGTGGACTGAAGGGCACAGCTTGTTACGTTTGCCTTTTTAGTCGTTTTAACGCACGCTCGTTGTCCTGATCGACATCCGCAAATCAACGCATCCATGCGGAGTCAGAGACCCGCTGTCACGCACCGTCAGACGCGCACAGCCGGGTTTCAGTGGATCTTTGTCGCCATCTAGAGGCCGACGTGTAGATTCTACACTCTGGACTGCGGTGAAATCTGCTGAGCCGTCTTGTTGTTTAGCGATCAGCAGATGTAGGCTATAGAGTGGTATGACATGATCCACCTGGAATCTAACCAGAGGAAAATACTAAAACACTGATTTAAAATGCGTGTTGTGATAAATATAATAATTACACAAATGTCTGAGCTTTTATCGAAGTTGCGTCTCCGCACGTCTCCGCCGCGCTGCCTAAATCAAGCGCACCCGGCAACAGAGTCATGTGGTTGGTCATGAGGAAGTAAACAGGGAAGAGAAGAAGAGCGTAAAAGCATTTTCATCTTTTTGAACGGTTTATTTCCAGGCAGCAACACACAGACAGGTTTGTTTACCACCATACGTTTGTACACGTTCGTGTGTCCATGTATAAAGCGTCGTGGCCAGTCAGCGATGGCAGCAGGCTAAATGCTAACGCTAGCTTTGAGGAGATGGAGCTAACTGTTACTGTATGACCATGTAATCAGTGCTGTCCTCACATTCCCCCACGCTGAAAAGAGGCTTTGTTTTAATAGGAACCGTGGAAATTATGACATAATGCTTTATATATTTGTAATTTGCATTGGATTCTCTCTTTCCTTCTTTATACGTCGCACCGTTTTTGCAGCAAGCAAAGCTGAACCTTTCAGTAAAGAGGGTTGTTATAAATGTGTTATTACTAAAATTACAACGTAATTTACTGGGAACAGGGCCCGTTTCAGTGTGTTCATGCTCTGTTCAGTGCTTAAGGACATTTTAATGGCCGCATCAAACTATGCAGAATGTGACTTCTCTCACCTCACAGCTGGAACACCTGCCCCGCATCTTCTTCAGGCGCTATGGTGGACTTCCTGGCAGAGAATAACCTGTGTGGCCAGGCCATCCTCAGGATTGTCTCCAGGGGAAACGCCATCATTGCTGAAGTCCTGCGCCTCTCCGACTTTGTTCCTGCAGTTTTCAGGCTAAAGGACAAAAGTGACCAGCAGAAATATGCAGACATCATATGTGACTTTAGCTACTTTAAGGTAACTGGAACAGAACTTCCAACTGCTATTCAACCAAAAATAATTATAAAGACCTAACTTCCTTATAAGTATTGATATTACTTTCACGCATATGTTGCAAACAGCCTGTATCGAATTTTGCGTTATGATGTTACACAGGGTCCAGAGTATTACGAGGGGAAGCTGGAAGCAAAACCCGAGCTTCAAGACCTAGATGAGGAGTTTAGAGAAAATAACATAGAGATTCTTTCACGGTTCTATCTGGCTTTTGAGAGTGTCCACAAGTATATAGTGGATCTTAACAGGTAAGCCAGGGCTGGGGTAAGTCAAGGTTTGGGCTTTGATCAGATCTGTGTGAAGCACACTTCATTCTTTCTTGTCTTTTCTTTTCTTTTCTTTTCTTTTCTTTTCTTTTCTTTTCTTTTCTTTTCTTTTCTTTTCTTTTCTTTTCTTTTCTTTTCTTTCTTTTCTTTTCTTTTCTTTTCTTTTCTTTTCTTTTCTCTTTTAACCCCCTCCACTTAAAAATGTATATTATGTACTACATAAAATGATATTGATTCACAATTATCCCTCCTCTCTCCAGATATCTGGATGACCTACATGAGGGTGTTTATATTCAGCAGACCCTGGAGACTGTTCTTCTAAATGAGGATGGAAAACAGCTTCTAGTGAGTCACAGGCCAAATCCTACTTAGCCGCATTAGATTACAAGTGGAGGCTAATGTAATGTATCTTGTGTGTTGTGTTAATAAATTTACGGTGTTGGAGACTCATTTCAGTGCATGGATATAAAAATTTGAATTAGAATAAGAGACCCTACAGGGGTTTAAATAGTGTGTGCTTTTTGTTTTCCACAGTGTGAGGCGCTCTACCTGTACGGAGTCATGCTGCTGGTTATTGACCAAAAAATTGAAGGGGAAATAAGAGAGCGGATGCTTGTGTCCTATTATAGATACAGGTGCAGTTGTGACTCACATGCCCCCACATGTACGACATACTGACTCGCAGTCTTAGCTAGGCAGCATGCTCAGAGCTAAGGTGACTCATCGGACTCATAAATGTCGTAAATCTGTCGTGTTTGAAAAACAAATATGTATCTCTAATTGTTCACAAAAAATATTTACATATATTTGTTTATCCTTTCCCTTATTCATTAGTGCCGCCCGATCATCAGCCGACTCCAACCTTGACGACATCTGCAAGCTCCTGCGCAGCACAGGCTACTCCAGCCAGCCTGGAGCCAAGCGACCAGCCAACTACCCAGAGAGCTACTTTCAGAGAGTCCCAATTAGCTCCACTTTTATTAGCATGGTCATAGGGAGGCTGCGCTCGGACGACATCTACAACCAGGTGGGAAGCGTTCGGTCCAGCATTGTTTCCAGTGTAATAGCTGGGAAGGTGCTGACTCATCACACTTCTCCTTGTCGGTCAGGTGTCTGCGTATCCTCTGCCAGAACATCGTAGCACGGCGCTGGCGAACCAGGCCGCTATGCTGTATGTCTGCCTCTTCTTCAGTCCCTCTATACTGCACACCCAGCAGGCCAAGATGAGGGAGATAGTGGACAAATACTTCCCTGACAACTGGGTACATGTTTTAGATTTACAGCAGGATTATTCACTGACTTAAGCTGCACTGGTGCCACTATGAATGTTATACTGTATAATGTTGCACTGAACTGACATGTGGGTCACAACTGCACCTGTCTCTGTCTGTAGGTTATCAGTATCTACATGGGCATCACAGTGAACCTAGTGGAGGCTTGGGACCCATACAAAGCTGCCAAGACTGCTCTCAACTACACCCTGGACTCTGCTAACATCAAAGAGCAGGTATTAAAGCACAAAGCCGCCAGGTTTTTCAATTGTCCGTTGACACCACTGGAGGTAAGTTAGGGAATATTTGTGCTTCGAACCTTGTAAAACGACCTCATCTCTGTGTGTTCAGGCCACTCGATATGCAGCTAGCATGGAGAGCCTGAGGCCTCAGGTGCAGCAGCTGCTGAAGGAAGGTTTCCTCCGGGAGGAGATCATCCTGGACAACATTCCCAAACTACTGAACTGCCTGAGGGATTGTAATGTTGCTATCCGCTGGCTGATGCTGCACTCTGCAGAATCAGGTGAGATCATCCTTTTTCAAAAAATTAAGGGTTTGCTTTAAGTTGGCACGGTAAGGGTTTGGGTTACTGGTCTCCATCAAGGACTCTTTATTTCTATCTAGTTCCTCTTAGCTTGAGCTGGAAATTTTATACTAGTTGTTTGTCCAGGTTTGTGAAATTTACCTGCATAATTGTAATGTAAATGTATTGTTGATTTGTGTTTTATTCTTCTTCTGTCTGTAGCTTATGATCCAAACAACAAGCGGCTGCGTCAGATTAAAGACCAAGTGCTCAGTGACTCCAAGTACAACCCAAAGATCCTGTTTCAGCTTCTGCTTGACACGGCTCAGTTTGAGTTTACGCTCAAAGAGGTGAGGACCTTTCATTATCACTGGAAATGTAAAGTGGGCAGTAGGACATTGAAATGATGCCAAAGTAATTCCCAAGTTGTCCAGTTTCTAGTTAGGTGTGTCTGCAGTGTTAGCATACAGTGAGGAAAGCATATGGCTAGATAGTCTATCATTAGGAGAGGACACAAGTCTAATGTTCTCATTATGCAGCTCATCTGTCTAATCCTCCCTCATAGACTCAGCATCTGTGTTGTCCCTCTTCCAGATGTTCAAGCAGATGTTGTCAGAAAAGCAGATCAAGTGGGAGAACTACAAGAAGGAAGGATCAGAGAGAATGACTGAGCTTGCCGAAGTCTTCTCTGGCGTCAAACCTCTCACCAGGGTTGAGAAAAACGGTGAGTCACATTGTTCAGGAGGATAATGGGAGGGATTACATGCACAAAAATAAGTGTTAGTGACTAAAGCCTCGGTCATGCAGCATTTCATGCTTCGGATGTCATGGATTACGGATGTGCAGCATTGGAACACAGATGCTCGCATGAGTTTAAGCTGGAAGCTGAAAATATGGAGAGGGACACATCATCAGAAATGCATGAACAACAGAATCAGACAGAGTCGCCTGCTTCTGTTACTGCGGCTCACTTCGACAACATCCTTGCTCTGCTTGAACGTGCACACCTGTGTTACTCTTCTCAGAGAACTTGCAGGCCTGGTTCAGAGAAATATCCAAGCAGATTGAGTCTTTGAACTATGAGGACTCTACAGCTGCCGGGCGGAAGACTGTCCAACTCATACAGGCTCTTGTTGAGGTGGGTGGCATGTCTCAAGTGGCTCAAGTTTTAACCTTGCAAATTATATGAAATAAATTTGTGTGAATGCTACCGCTCTAGATCACCTTAGCTTCATGCATCTGTTTAGCAAGTGACTCTAAGAACACTGTTTGAAAATAGACAGACACAGTAGAAATGCGTTGTTTGCCCAGGGGGTTGCACCGACCTCATTTTCTCAGTCTATGTAAAATTAGAAACAGGAAAAAATGTAATACTCACAAAACATGGAAGCACGGGGTAATGTTTATTTATAGAAACCTCGATACTCATTTAATGAAGACCAGTGGGAAGATATTTTAAACTTCACGTGTTGTCACGTTTATTATTCAGTGTTCCATTAAAATTGCTCTCCCCTGCTCAGGTCCAGGAGTTCCACCAGCTGGAGTCTAACCTGCAGGTCTGTCAGTTTCTGGCTGACACCAGGAAGTTTCTGCATCAAATGATCCGCACTATTAATATCAAAGAAGAGGTCCTCATTACGATGCAGATAGTCGGGGACCTGTCCTATGCGTGGCAGATAATTGACAGGTACTGCTTGGTTGCTCGTAAATAATAAAGCCATAACACATTTTTGGAGAGAAGCGAATGGTAAAGACACATTTTAGTGTATTTAAGGCTTCTACGTCTTGCCCACAGCATGTAAACAGTAGCAGATGGGTCTTTCATAGGGATCAGGGTTTTTTCTGACTTCCATTTAACTCTTCAGCTTCACGACCATCATGCAAGAGAGCATCCGAGCCAATCCGTCCATGGTCACAAAGCTTAGAGCTACATTTCTGAAGGTAAGGTCCACTCAGAATTTACCTCCTCCTTCATAACCTGTCCCTTGACGTTGTTACCTGTGATGTTTAAACGCATCCCCTGTCTGCTCGTGTGACCAGCTGGCGTCGGCGCTGGATCTTCCGCTGCTGCGAATCAACCAGGCAAACAGTGCTGACCTGCTGAGTGTCTCGCAGTTCTACTCGGGCGAGTTGGTGGCTTACGTCAGAAAGGTACAAAACGCTTAAGTCACTTGTGATTTTCGATGTTCTTTTTAAACACAGGTACTTGTAAATTATCTTGGTTCTGTACCTTTAACGACTGAGTTCTGTGTGATGCGAATTATTGTTCAGTAAGTAGCCTGTAGTCATGATTGTGCTTCTGCAACCATCTGTTTAGGAGACTTGCATCAAATAAAGTCCTCTGTGGATGCGCATGAGGAGATGCTACATTGCCACATACCATGTTATTTAATGTATTAATCCTATACCTGTGAACAGGATTTCATCTAGGGTGTTATGTACCATCTGTTGTGCTTGACTCAAAGCTCATCAGACGTGGATTTAAATGGGTTCTAACTTTTCACTCTTGTTTTCAGGTTCTTCAGATCATCCCTGAAAGCATGTTTACGTCCCTGGCCAAGATCATCAAGCTGCAGATCCACGACATCATGGAGGTGCCCACGCGGCTGGATAAAGACAAGCTCAAGGACTACTCTCAACTCGCAGCTCGCTACGAAGTAAATAATCTGTTATGCTTGAAATAGCCTCACTGGCTTCTTGAATATCGTTCCGAATGTCACCGAGGTAATGAAAAATAAATCCTCGGATCTTATACACAATAAAGATAATTAGACGAGAGACCTCAAGTTGTTTTAGTTCGATGTTGACTCGTGTTGTGTATGAGAGAGTCTGAGGCAGTCATTACAGCTGCTATTTCTCAATATTTTGCAATCACACTCAGATGTGAAATACAAATTAGACAAGAATGACTGCAGTGGAGCAGAGCCTTATTTGAATTGCATTAATTAGAATTTGCTCTGAGAGGGCACGGGAGTCACGGAATTGTCTTTGTGGAATTAAAGCTTCAAAGTTATGCTTGCATGCTCAAACATTCTTCTCCTGACTACAGGTAGCTAAGCTCACGCATGACATCTCCATCTTCACTGAGGGAATCCTGATGATGAAGACCACCCTAGTTGGGATCATAAAGGTAAAGGAGGTGTTGAAGGGTGGACATGGTGAAATGTTTTTTTTTAATTTTGCTGTGTAAAATTAGATTGGTAACATTGAGCCATTGTATAATTTAACAATGACAGGGCGTTCCTTTACTGACACAATTTGATGCTTTAGGTGGACCCCAAGCAGCTTCTTGAGGATGGCATCAGAAAAGAGCTGGTGAAGAGGGTCGCGTTTGCGCTACACAAAGGGCTGATCTTCAACCCTAAGGCTAAGGTCAGAGGTCAAATCCACTGGGCCTTTTTATCTTGATATTTTTAATGACTCTTGAACAGTTTGTCAAATATTTCGACATCAAGTTTAGTAACTATATAATTACTAATACCTGATGATGACAAAAGTAATTAATCCAAAGTCAAGAAACGCAGCAGTGCTGAAAGATGAAACTGCGCCATAAAGCAATGTCCTCTTCTTCGCTCCCAGTCCAGTGAGCTGATGCCCAAGCTGAAGGACATGGCCGCCACAATGGACGGCTTCTACAGGTCGTTTGAGTACATCCAAGACTATGTCAGCATTTATGGCCTTAAAATTTGGCAGGAGGAAGTGTCTCGCATCATCAACTACAATGTGGAGCAGGAATGTAACAGCTTCCTCAGGACCAAGGTCAGATTTGAAACATTAGCATGGATTTAGTTCTCCCAAAACATTCTTACACTTTGTGTTGATTAATTATTGTTTTTTTCTGAACAGATCCAGGACTGGCAGAGTGTGCATCAGTCCACCCACATTCCCATCCCCAAGTATCCCCCTGTTGATGAATCTGCCACCTTTATCGGCCGTCTCTGCAGAGAGATCCTTCGTATTACAGATCCAAAGTACGACTTTTTCCTTAGAGCTACTAAACTTAATCTGAAGCTGTAGATATGAGGTTTAGTCACATGTAGATGTGAGATGAGACCTCTGAAATGCATTGGTCCTTTCTACAGGCTAACGTGCTACATTAACCAGATGAACACCTGGTACGACCTGAGGAGCCACCAGGAGGTGACCAATAACAGGCTGTTCTCTGAGATCCAGAACACTCTGGGTACTTTTGGCCTGAATGGACTGGACCGGCTTCTGTGCTTCATGATCGTCAGGGAGCTGCAGGTTAATGGCCCTCATGCAATGAGTCACGCTTGACAAAACTCTTCTAATTACATTGCTGACACTTGATACTGTCACAGTTTTACGGTGTTTTACTTTCACTTAGTTTTCCTATGAATACATTTTCATGGCTGTAAACCTGTTTCTCTTATCAGAACTTCCTGACAGTGCTTCAGAAGACCATCCTAAAGGACAAAGCTGTGTTGGATGTCTTTAAAACCCTGCTGAGTTCTGTCAACCCAGTCCAGGGCATTGTGGGTAAGTATTTCATTCGTTCATTTGAAAAAAAATGCAGCCTGGTGGGATCTTTTTATTTAGTGGGGGAAATTCTATTTCATCTGCAACAGCAAATGCCAGCAAAGTGTATGCAACAGCTGTGGCCAAAACCCAGAAGATCTGGGGCGCGTATCTGGAGGCCATCATGAAGGTAAAGTAGTGCTGCTTGTTCTTGTCTCCTACTACAACCAACTAAATGCTGTGTAAGTAAGTAAGTAATTTCAGATGCATTTGCTTGTTGTAGGTTGGGCAGATGCAGATTCTCAGACAGCAGATTGCAAATGAGCTCAACTACTCATGCAAGTTTGACTCCAAGCACCTGGCTGCTGCCCTGGAAAACCTCAACAAGTCAGTCTAGTTTCATATCTACAATAAGATAAAAATGTTAATGACCACTCTATGATAGTATGTTTGTTGTTTGCTTTAATCCATTTATAAGTTTAATAGATTGATTTAAATCAGTAATTGATACTTTGTTGTGATGCTAAAGTCCATTTCTGATTTTGACTTGACAGGTCTCTACTGGCAGACATTGAAGCTCACTACCAGGACCCATCGTTGCCCTACCCTAAAGAAGACAACACTCTCCTGTATGAGATCACTGCCTACCTGGAGGCTGGCGGGATTCACAATCCACTCAGTAAGGTGGGGAGCTAATATGTGTGCTGGTCCCCCACCCACTGTTACATGTGGCAAACTGGAATTTATCTTATGGATTATATCAGCTATATCTCTTTTTATGACTTGTTTATTCTCTTTATGTCTTCAACAGATCTACATCACCACAAAGCGCCTGCCTTACTTCCCCATCGTCAACTTCCTGTTCATTGTTGCTCAGCTGCCTAAACTTCAGTACAGCAAAAACCAAGGCAGGTTTTACCCTGACTGTCATTCCCTACATCACGTCTCTTATTGAAGTATTACTGAAGCTAAGTTATTAAGCTGTGCATGTAGCCAGTATAAAAGCGTGGCTCCACATCTGCTGTACATCACCACACAGCGTACGTCCTGTGATTTTCCAGGAATGACCTGCAGGAAAGCCGCTGACCCGGTCGATTGGCCTCCGCTCGTACTCGGCATGCTCACCCTCCTCAAGCAGTTCCACTCCAGATACACTCACCAGTTCCTGGCTCTTATTGGCCAGTTCATCCGCTCCATCATGGAGCAGTGCACAAGGTAAAGTCACTATTTTAGAAAAAATTGCTGCGCTAAGAGAAAACAATGATTTTTGCTGTGCTGATTTAAGAAGCTCAAGTTATTATTTTTTTCTAAATCCCATTACAGTCAGAAGATTCCTGACATGCCATCTGATGTAGTGGGAGCTCTGATGTTCCTCGAAGACTATGTGAAGTACACAAAACTGCCCCGCAAGGTAGGGCAACTTTAATCTGTTAATATTGTTACCAATGTTTTAAAATAGGATATACTATAATTATTCAGTTAAAATAATTAGTTTAGTAACTACATAGTTGTACTTTTCACAATAAAAGGTTAATCATGCAGTAACATGACTTAAGTCAAATACAACTACTGACTGTTTTTACTGCATGTACTGTGAGACATTAACATGTATTTCTTTCTTTAAGGTGGCTGAAGCTCATGTGCCCAGTTTCATTTTTGATGAGTTTCGGACGATACTGTGAAGATGAAGGACTGAAAATCTTTTTTTTCCTGCAGACAGTTTGACTTGACTTTTTGTTTCAGTTTGACTTTATGTCCCTGCAAACACTGGTGTTAACAGTGAGACTGATTTGTTTCTCTACGTCTAACATAAACTAAAGTGCAGTAGTTTTGTGGATGGAGCCCTAAAAATGTGTGTATGTGTGTATGTTTCAGAAAGACACCTGCATTGTTTATTAATGACTTAATGCACTAATAGTAGATTGTATATAGATAAAAATGACCAATTAATTAACTTGTCGGCTTTGTATTTTAAAATGTAATTAACAAATAAATACTTTTGTTCATTATTTGATTTCGTTTCAGTTCGATTGAGAATCAAACTCCCGGGCTTTTACTTTGAAGAAATAACCGGAAGTTGGGTTTTAGATGTGGCTAACCGGTTTAAAATTTGCATGTTTTCTTGTGATGTGTTGCGTGTTTCTCCTGTAATCGTATTATTGACATGATAATATTGGTACGCAGCAACCCTACATTCGTACCATAATGTGGGCCGTCAGGATTAGCAGCTAAAGCAGCCAGAGATTCAAACCGGTGTCGTTGGCGCGCTAGGCTAGCTAAACGCTAGTTAGCTCAACTTTAGGCTGTTCCGTCTGTGAGGATTCGCCCCGATTCCCGAAATGTCGTTTAGCGCCGTTCACGGAACGCTATCGAGCCTGAAGTCGTGCCAGGCGGACATCCTGACGGGAATGGACATAGTGACAGACGTGGCTTTGGACCTGGTGGAAGCGCAGGGTAACTTAAACAGGCTCCTGTCTGTCTGCAACTGCATGTGCTGCTAGTGCTTGTTTCAGTTCAGTGCATTATATATTGGTTTTTATTTGACGTTCCATTCCAACTGTGTTAGAAGTAGGTACACACTAATTAATTACTCAAAGTAACATTTCAGCTTGCACTACGTCAAGCTACACTACTATAATCACACGTGTATTCACACATACATAATTGTGTGAACATTTATTTTGTTAAATGATGTGCGTTCTGTTACAGATGGAGAAGTGAATCCTGGCATCAAAATGCTGGAGGACATGATTCTGGACTGTGCCAAGCTGGACCGAGAAATTAACTACTTTGTGGATGTTGTACAACAAGTCACATCTGAGGTGAGACGCAGACGTTACTGGGTGAATCACAGGTGGGGGAAACACAAGTTGACCTCAGTTGTAAAGGTCATGAAAAATGCCTACCTGCTTCAATCTCTACAGGTTGCCACTCAGCAGCCAGAGGCCATGTTCAGCCTGTCTGACAAAGTGAAGGAGCGGTTTGCACAGAGAACAGACACACTCGCTGACACCGAACTCCACCATCACCAGAAAGTCGTCGCTTTCAAAAGCAGCATCGCTAGCTCCTCCAGTCAAGGTAGGGGATGTGGAGGTGGAAGAGGGCGCTGCTAGACCCGGGGCTGATCCTAGACTCTGACAAGAGCTGTGCTTCCAGGGAATCTTTTCATGTGTAAAGGGAATGAAGTCTAGGGATGTGTTCCTTTTCAGGCTTATCATTTAATTTTAAAGACACAGCTATGTGTGATTACTGTTTTATTGTGGTCCTCATTACACCCCTGCAAGACATAGTTTGTTGCAGAGTTGTTCTACACTGAGTGAAGTCACTCCACCTATAAGAAATGATTCCCAAGAAGGATGAACTCATGAGAGACCATTGTTTTCTATTTTTGAAGGCTGTAGCTTGTTAGAAAGTCTCGAATCTGTAAGCGTAGGTGTGGCCTTGGTGAGTTCTAAGAGGCATCATGTGGAGTTTGTTTTATTCTTTGGACTCATGATGACCTTTGGGTGATTCAGGGGGTTCAAACAGCCATAAGCAATGAGAGCTAAAAATGGTTATTGCTTTATGAGTAAGTGGATGCATTGCTGTCAGTATCTGTGTGTGTGTGTGTGTGTGTGTGTGTGTGTGTGTGTGTGTGTGTGTGTGTGTGTGTGTGTGTGTGTGTGTGTGTGTGTGTGTGTGTCTCAGGAGGTGGGCAGCGAGCTGTTATGCATACTACTATAAACTTATGTAGCTCAATGTATTCAGACCTTTAATTTGCGTTAGACTTTGGTAGGTTCCTTTTTTGTAGTAATAACATGCAGGATTAGCTGCATCATTTACTACATGTAGGACATGATGCTGTGTTTAGCAGATATCCTGCAGTTTCATCGAAGCTCCTGCTCTTGCTTAATATCCTCCTGTCATCTTGTCAAGAATGTGGTTCATAATTTCTGATTGGGAAACATATGTATGTTGTGTTTTCAGCCAACCAAGAGTCAGCAGACAACATGGAGGAGGTAGATGAGGACATTGCTGTTACACAGAGTCAGGTCAACTTTACCTGCCCAGTCACACAGGTACCAGACGTCCTCTCCTTCAGTTTTTTTCCTAATCAAATTTTACCACAAGTAAAATGATTCTTTTTGTGTTTAAAAAAACACCTCTGTTCATCTGTATTAAAGGTGGAAATGGTGAACCCAATGAAGAACAAGAAGTGTAACCACCATTATGAGGAAACAGCCATACTGGACATGATCAAAGCAAAGCGCAGCCAGAAAAAGAAATGCCGGTAAGACACAGTCCCTTGGAGGAATGCTAGAAAGTTAAATCAGATGTTGCAGTAAACAATTTGGCAGGTTGGCGTGGGACCAGCGTTCAGCCTTAATTCACATTTTCTGTAATATACCGCTTTGATGTCGGAGCCAAGTTAAATGTGGCTGCTCCTTGAGGAATGTACTTTATTGGGACTTCATGGGATAGACTCACAAAGTGGCAAATATTCGTGTAGTAGAAAGAAAAATGATAAATTGTTACAAACGAATCCCTGCAAAGTGTGGCATGCTTTTGTATTCAGCCAATAAAATTGGAACTGACTTCAGAAGTCATCTAATCAGTATGTCCACCTGTGTGCAATTTAATCAGTGCAGCTCCTCAGAGGTTTGTTAAAGAACGTTACACAACAAATGGCATCATGACGTCCAAGGAGCACAGCAGACAGGGCAGAGATAAAGTTGTGGAGACCGTTCAAGCTGGGTTAGATCCTTAAAATAAAAGTTAGACTTATCCCACGCTTTGAACATGTTACAGAGCTCTGTTCAATCAATCATCTGAAAAAGACTATGGCACCACTGCAAACCCACCAAGAGGCCTGTGGTAACAGACACACAGCCACGGCTACAATGGAAAGGTTGAGATCAAAGCGTATTCATGTGTTACCCAGTCAAGTGCAGACCTAAATCCAATTGAGAATCTCTGGCAGGACTTTTTTGCTGTTCAGTCCCTCTCCATCCAATCTGACTTAATAGAGCGAGCGAGTAAGCTTGAGCTGTTTTGTAAAAAAGAATGGGCAAACATTTCACTTTCACACTTGTAGAGCTTGTGGAGACATACCCCAAAAGATTTGCTGCTGTAATTGCGGCACAAGGCGGTTCTACGAAGTATTGACTCCCGCGGCTGAATATGAAAACTTGTTGAGGATTCTGCAGTTTGATAAACCGGCACCACATGAGAGGCAGACGATGGTTTGCCAGCAGACAAATCTTAAAATGTCCTGTCTTTTATTTGTGTCATGCAGGTTCTGTACTTTTATACCAGACGCTGTTGAGCTTTCAGTCGTTAGAACATTCAATACAAATATTTTTCCACTGCAAAACATTTACATATGGCAAAACAAAACCTTGACTGAATGTTTTGTTACTGTATAGTGTATTCATAATTTGCTTGAAAACACTAAATTTGATATTTGTTTAATAGGTATGTGAAGCACAGACATACAGTGATGTATTGTAGATACAAACAAAATAAAACATTAGCGTTAACTTATAAATTAAAAAGCACTCTAGTGGGATAAATGAGGCAAACAGAGATGTTTTAATTTAAGTGTGTGTGTTTTTTCTGTCCAGCTGTCCTGTGGTGGGCTGTGGAAACACAGACGTGAAAGAGTCTGACCTCATTCTTGACCAGATACTGAGGAGAAAGATCCAGAGCCACAAGAGAAAAGCCAACCGGACCTAGTAAAACCCATGGGTTGAGGCAGAGTATTGAGATTGTTGTTAACCAGCTGAGTTGTGTTTTTGAATGATTGTTTGCATTTCAGGTGGACTGTTATGTGCATTTCATACATGCAGAGTGTAAATAAAAAGGTTTCTTATTTTAATACCACTAAACTGTATCTGTAATTGTGATTAGTATACATGGTGCAGTAATTTGAGTGAACCACAAGAGAGCATCCTTTGCACAACGACACAGTTATATAGTTCATATAGGCACAATCTGAACAGAGGAAAATGACCTTTAACTACGGGAGGATGTGATGCACTGTGTTGTGAGTCATATCATTCGTGGCCACTCTGATGGCCGTCTTCACCACATTCACCACCTGGTGCTATTAATATAGCGGTGGATCTGTGTACATGTGATTATTATAAATGCAGTAAATGTTCAGGTTAATGGGCAAATGTGCTTAGGAACTTCACAATAATACAATAATACTGGAAATATTTAAATCCCAATATGCAAATCTTCTATACATTCTATTCCACAGAAAGCTCTTTTGTGAATGATCCGTAAACAAGTTCCTAACCATCTGCAGGAATGCTCTTATGTGATTAAATCTTGCTCCTTGTGAAGGGTCTTTGTTCCACTGGGGAAACAAACAAAGGCTGTGTTGAGATGAAACTAGGTGAAGCTAATCTTTTAATAACCTTGCATCAGACATGAACAAAAAAAACATTTAATTGCCCTTTCCAATGAAAGAGTGTGTCACACAGCATTAAGAGCACTTTGCCAGTGAAGATATTCACTGGCAACAAATGATCAAGCTAATGTTGATTCATTCATTTCCCCACTCTGCTTCGCTTTGAATTAGCATTCTGACAATCTAATCTTGTTTACTGCGTGTTATGTCACCAGTAATTTCACAACAACAGTTCAATTTGTGGAAACACAGCCATCAGCATTGAAATCAACATATCGCAGACACAGCCAATGGGCTGTTTCTTCTGAAAGACAGGAGGCTGTAAATATCCTCAAACAGTCGGTCCCAATCACGGAGACGACGACAAACCAACCGTTTGCCCATAGATGTTTGCGTTCATCTGGTGAGGCTTGATCTGCTCAAGTGCTTCTGGGGGTAATGGTTGTCTGAGACCACGTAAGCCTCGATATCTGGCTTGTCTGCGGAGGATTCTACCTTTGGCTGGAAGTGAACGTAGCTTGACTCTGGCTCAGGAGCTGTGGCTGGGGTGTTTCCAGGGCTGGATAGAGGAGGAGGAGGAGGAGAACAGCAGGGCTCAGATTAAACTGGCAAACGCGCGATGGATTCAGGTGTCATGTTCCTCTCCCGCTGCTAAATTCAACAGCTCGACACTCCCATTAGAACTGTAGTCTGTCCCTGTGTACTTCTGCCAAAGATGATACACTCCATATAAGTGGCTGTCCACATGACCTCCCACCCCTACTGCACCAAAGAGAACCACTTCCCTCAGAGAAGACTTGAGTCGGTGCATGTGATGCCACAGCTTCACAGTAAGTGAGTAGAGGATAAAATAAAAGCTGATCATGATTTGTCATGAATTTTCAATAGACCTTTGTCAAAAATGAGACACTGGTTGTTTCCAGTCTAGTTTCTCCCACCGGTTACTGGTGCACGGTATTAGTCACAGGTCGTGTGTTTGTTGCTACGACAAGTGAAACAAGGGGCTTCTGTGGAAAAGTGGAAAAAAAGTCCAGTAAAAAAGTGCAGCAATCAATGTTGTGATGTCCCGGCTGCATCTGTGTAGCTCAAGACGATTGAGGCTAAATGTCAAACTCACTACAAAGTTGACATTTTTCTCTGTGGAATAAACAAAGAACAATATAACTCTGTGAGGTCAGTTCGGGGTTAGACTTCAAGCAATGATACCACCTTCAAGTCAGCTGAAAACTGTTACTGAGTAAAAACGCCTATGGACAGTTGTAATAATAAAGAAACCAATCATCCTCTAATCTGAAATTGTTATTATCCAGATTATTTACTTAAACAACATTGAGTGTAAAGGTTTAAGACACATGTTTAAATGTATTAATGTATTAAACAGCTCTCTTTCTCTCTCGTGCGAATGAAAAATGTGCTCGTGTTTACGACAGGCTGGAGACTGGATATGCAAATGAGGCGGGATAGGAAAGGCGCACTGTCCCTTTAAACGGCAACACCTCCCAGCAGTCGCTCGATGCGGGCTGAGTTTCGCCTCGGCAAACACTGGGGCTCGCGCAACAGCCCGAACAGCGGAACGGAGGAAAGCACGTTGACGGCCGCCTCCGTAGGACGGTGCGGGTCTGCCAGCGCGGTCTCAAATCCCGTTTGCCTCGCTCATGTCACGGGGAGACGGCGTGAGGAGCGTCGAGCCAAATTGCAGGTGAGTGCGCGCGCTGTCCCACGAGCGTCCCGCGGACTAGGCTGAAGAGACGGGTCCTGGGCGTAATTCCAGAGTGCACGCGAAACGTGACGGCTGGAGTGCGGATTGTATCGCATGACACCGTGCGTAAACGGATAATTGTACTCAAGTAACAGCTGTGTAGTCAGAAATGTTAGTTTCGCAGGAACTATGAGCCAACAGGTGTGACCTGAAACACCTGTTGGGAATGTAAACGATGCGTAATAGTTTGACTTGCAGATGCACCTGTAGCTCCTTCATTGAACCGTGTTTCTTCCTACACACGCAGGCGCCACCGCGTTCTCCCGGGACATAAGCTGGACATGGATTACCGGCGCGCCTCTTCACCTGTTGGGATTTAGTTAAAACGCGGCTCAGCCGTCGGCTCCCTCTTCCGTCTCCTCGCGGCCGAAGCGGAGTGCGCCAAGAACAGGTGGTTCCTGTTTCTGTGTTCCGCTCTGCGCCTTCGTCCGCCTGTCACGTTTATGGGGAACCAGGTGGAGAAACTAACGCATTTAAACTACGCAGAGGTGCCGACGTCGGACCCGAATGGGTTCGACCCGGACGACGACGGACCGCGCATCGGCGTCTCGTACATCTTCTCCAACGACGACGACGACGAGCAGGACGACAATTTCGACCACTTTCCCGCCGACGGTCGCGCGGCGAACCACGAGGAGAAGCCTTTCGACCCGCGCGACGAGCTGGCGTGCGCCGTTTACTACCGGGATGAGTGCGTCTACGAGCGCAGCGTCGGGGCCGCGACGCACTCCGCGGAGAGTCTGCTGAACAAGTGCCGCCCCGGAGACCTGCTGGAGTTCGTGGCCACGGGGCAGTATCCGCACTGGGCTGTTTACGTCGGGGACTTCCAGGTGGTGCACCTGCACCGCGCTGAGATCAAGAACAACTTTCTCACCGAAGTCAGTCAGGGCAAAAAAGGCAGGATCGTCAACGGCCTCTACAGGTACCGCGCGCTCCCGCCGGAGGTGATCGCGCGTAACGCTCTGGACCACGTGGGGTCCAGGGACCGCGAGCTGTACTGGAGGAACTCGGAGTGTTTCGCCGCCTGGTGCCGCTTCGGCAAACGGGAGTTCAAAATCGGGGGGGAGATACGCATTGGCAAGCAGCCGTACCGGCTAAAGTTGCTCTTCTCGGAGAAGAAGAGTCACGTCCTGGAGTTTCAGAGCTTGGAGGACGTGATCATGGAAAAGCGGAGGAACGATCAGCTCGGCAAAGGCGCGGTGTCTCAAGAGCTCGCCAACCACCTGAACGCGACGCAGGAAATCAGGGAGGAGCGTTACGTCAACTGAGACTGGCGGTGAGAGTCTGAAAACGGTGTTGCGCTCAAAAGCGAGACCTTGTGTGTTAGTGCTGAAGCATTCGCTTCACACACAAACGGAGACTGCATCATCACTGGAAGGTATAATTAATAATAATATTAATGTTTTCTCCTAAAATGCGAGGAGGTGACCTGACGTCTAACGTGAACCTCCCCACACCTGGCTCTATGTGAAGCATCAGCCTAAGCTGAATAGTTGCGTTGGATTTTGGAACCAAGTCAGAATGTGACTGGTTGTAATCACCTTGCTATTCCGCTAAGTCTCTGCACAGAGGAGCCTGACAATAGCGCTTATTCCTGTACAACTCAGGTGTCGGAGACCGATAGAGTGGAGAAGCAACGTGTCGACCTCGAGGATTCCCCTGTGTTGCTTTGTATGAGACCATGGCGCTGCTTTACCCACACTCTGACTGCTCTGTGGACACCGTTCACAGTTACTATATGGCTGTGTGCACTTTTCTTGATTCCCCCCCTGTCTCAACAGTTTATTTTTCTGGAGAGTAATTTGTTTGTATGACAGAATATGGAAATAAATCTATATTTGAACAGTAAAGTTCTCCTCTCCTGTCAGTGCAGTTTAATGAACATATCGAACCGGTATGACGGGTATGTGGGGGGGGTCCCCTGAGAACCGGAGCTTCCATCAGCTTTCAAAGAGGCCTGTATCAAAGGGGGTTCCACCTGGTCAGTGCATGTTTTGCTGTTTTCGGTTCTGCTTATTGGAGATAACTCGTTTGAAAGTTTAGCCACAGGCTAAACTCCTTTTATTCCAATACCGCTATAATTGCAGCTTGGCATTAAACTAAGTGAAGGCACGCTTCTCTACTTTAACACTAACAGACTCAGGTTTATCATAAAACACGAGAACTCATAGATAACCTTGCCTCGTTAAGAATTTAATATTACAACTGATGGAAAAGAAGCGGTGAATGGAATAAGGTGTCGACAGGTGCAGACCTGATATTTTAAATGTCAGTTTCTAAGTAATGTCAAGTGATAAATGCCTGTGAAACACTTTGCAGCATGTTCACATACAGAGGCTGCAGCGGAAATTGCAGCAGGCTTTGAGGTTGTTTTGAGCTGCTCGCCGTCTGCCTTCTTCCCTCGGTTTCACAGGAAGCTGATGACTCTTTTATGGCTGCTCGCTAGATGACTTTACCTGCCTGTTTGTCCCTCTGGTGCGTTTGCATTAAGACGATGCCGCCGTCGTCTGTCCTGCAGGTAAGAGCGAATCGAGTTTCGTCGTCGGCCACACAAAAGCACAAGAAAGCTGCTTGGACACGTTTCATCCGATGGCATTTTCGCTCCTCTGTGGTCCAACAGTGAAATATGAATTGTATTTAAACTGTATGTGCAACGTAACTCCTATAGAGAAGGTTTAAATCACTCCCTTGGATTTTGTTCCTATTAAAAAAAATGACGTCTACATTTAGTCTTGCATAGCGCGTCCTTCGGGGCTAATGAACATTTAATGTTTCGCTTGCGAAGCTCGTTTTTAAAAAAAATTATTTTAGTCTGTTGCACGTTCATTCCAGTGCATCAAGGTTGAGAGTTAAAATGAACAGCCACCGGTGTGATTTTAGTTAACGGGATTGGTTTCAATGCCTTCTACCATGGTAGCGAACGTGTAAAACCCGGGAACGCCTGTGCTGTGACATGTTGGCTGATTCGTGTCAGCCTCTTGGCCACTGAATGTGTCATGTTGCCTTTGAAAGATTGGAGCGAAGCCCAAAGCCTTTAGGCGACACTGGCACCGCGGCAGAGGCTGGGGACGAGCCAGGGCTCACATCAAACCTACCCTGTGTTTATAAAATGTCATTATCTACACAAACTTCCTACTTGCGCACGCCCAAACTTTTGCGGAGCGAGGAGATCGTATCCGACAGGCCCACAGGAAGTGGAGGACTGGGATCCAAGTGGGACAAACACTGTAGCTTTGAGATGGAGTTTGAGGACATTTACCAGTTTCAGGTTATATGCTTGACTGCCTAGAATCAGAAATTCACCTCAGGCTCTTTTTTTTTTTATTGCCAGTTTTCTGCCACTTGATCCTTGCAAAAAAATAACTGCTAAGGTTTTTGTTAAGATAGAAATCCTCCGTGAGTGAGGAATTGGATTCATGAATCGCTGTTGGGTAGGAGAGTGTATTTGTAAGATAAGATAACAAGAGCGATTACTAAGATTACACCAGCCTTTGATTAGCGGAGCCATCTCCAATGGCTGACGCTCTTTGGAAACCAGGCCACTTTCCAGTCTGACAAATCCTGAATGCGTCCTCACACCTATGAAATCATCTGCCACAGACAGAGACAAAGTGCTGCCGGGTTCTGGGTCACTTCCACTTCCCACTCACCTGAATCACGTTTATCCCTGTGTTTTTAGAGGCCGTTTCATTTCTTGCTGAAATACAAGTGCATAATGAAACTTCACAAGCTCTAAAATTAACTACACCGCTTTCATTAGCATTCATCGATCCACAGAGCTGCAGTTCACAACCCCCCACCTCCACAAGCTTAATCATTTATAAGGCGCCCCCCCTCGGTTTGGACTTGGGCTGCGTCGGCTGTTCGTGTCAGACTGGCGCTCTGTTGTGATTCTTGTTTCCGTGTGGGGCGGCCGTTTGCTTTTCCAGGCTCCAAGTCCGTTCCCTCAGCTGCACGGGGTTCTAAGGTCACGTTTCCCTTTTGAAAACAACGTCCCCGTATCCGGCGTTCAAAGTGTTTGTTCAATCCGGTTTGTATTTGCTGCCGCATACCAGCCGACAAACAGTGGCCCCTTCCTTCCTTAGCGGCTTCTTTCACTTTCCTTTACATATGACTGAAGCTGCCGTTAAAAGCTACACCTGGAGAACGGCAGCGTTCAGAAAGGATCGGTCCTAATGAATCATCGACCAATGATTTGAACGTTGTATCTACATGTAGAGAAAAGCATCCTTCCTTGGACAACGGGAGCTGATGAGGAATCAGCCTCTATTCTGCTTTGAGCTCCTGCGTCCGGTCAGCCGAGGCCGCCTGGTTTACATAAGCAAGAGCCAGACAACAGGAGAAGGCCTGAGGAAACCTTCAATCAGCCGACCCTGTTTCTTTGGCTGGTGATGGCTGAGTGAGAGAATAAAAGACAGACGGACGGCAGGCATGAATTATGGACTTACAGAGAGGGAGGAGAAGCTGCCGGACTTATTAAAACCCACCTAGTTGAACTGAGATGTGACTGAGTAGTGTAGCCTTCGAGCATTCAGGCCTATTTATCACTTCATTTATTTATGGCAGCCTGTCAACATTTATCTTACCCTCAATCCTCTCCCGCCCTGCGTTTAGCATTGGTGCCTATACTGAGATTGGCAGGTTAAAAATAATCTTAAATCATTTATTATAAATGTAGAATGAAAATATCTTTCTCACTTGCAGAGAATTCTGCCTGTTAGCTGAAGGTGAAACGAGCGACTTCCACTACATCTGACTTAACCCAAGGTGAGGTTGGTGCCGTTAACTCAACCTGATTAAACAGTAGCACACAGCTTCTGTGTCTGGAGTGAGCTTCACCTGGAAGCAAGAGTCGTAATCCCTGCAGAGGTTTTTTTTTGGCCAATTAATAAAGCCTCCCCTCACAGACTTCTTTTCAGAACTTCCTCCCAGGTCCCAGGGAATCAAATTAGCGCTTATCAACGTTTGTGCCCTTCTTTTAATTTTAATTTCATGTTGCTGCTCCTGTGCTCTATCAGTTTAATTGTGAGGTGTGTTTTTAAGCCCTTCAATGGAAGAACTATCAGGTAACCCATCCTAATGTGCCTTCTTTGCTTCCTGCTTATCGGCTCCTCCTTGTCATAGGATGACGCCTGTGACTCAGACCTTCGTCCTTTTTCTACTAATTATTCCCTGATTATCCTGCTGCACAGGAGAGAAGCCGTGGTGAAAGTAATGGTGCTACCAAGGATCCTTCTAGAAGTGTGCAGTTGATGCTTTGCTAAAAGCTAATACCAGATAACGCGTCTTTGTTCTGGAATTGCTGATGCCACGCGGCCACGTTTGACCGTTCTGCGTCTAGAGGCCCAGATTAACTCAGGCATAATATCTTTATTCAGGCTGTGACCACTATGGCTGAATGGAATAAAGGTCTACTCCTTTTTTTAGAAAAGGTTGCGTACAGAGTGACATTTTCCGTGTGTACCGTGCGTAAGCGTGTGTGTCGTTAAGCTAAGCTAACCTTTACTCCGCGCCCGCGTACGCGCGCGTGAGCGTTTAACCAACTTTTGCGCCGCGGCACAAATCGAGAGGTGAGATTTCTGTGACGCTCGCGTTAAAGCCCTCGCTATTTACACAGCGGTAGCTACAGTAATTCACCTGCTCCCACTGTCACGCTGGCGGCCACAGACTCTCCTCCGCCCCCACTCGTCCTGCTGCTCACCAAGTGGAAAAGCTTCCCTTTTTATTTTTTTACTTCGTCTCCAGCAGATAAGCATCCCATCGCCCTTTTGTGGCTCCGAAAGCAGGTGTGCTCGGCAGTAAACTGAATCACCTGCTGGCTTAATCAAAGATATGGAAATTGAAGCATTAGCGACACAATGACAGCGTCGCTATATGTGTGTGTGTGTGTGTGTGTGTGTGTGTGTGTGTGTGTGTGTGGGCATACCTGCGTGTGTGTGTGTGTGTGTGTGTGTGCGTGTGGAGCTAGCGGGTGGTGGAGTAGCAGAGGTCTGGCCCTTCAGGCTAGATGCAGGCTGCTGATAATGAGGCGCCGTTGAAGCTAATGGAGGCAAAGCCAATTTTGGCTCACTTTGCGCCTGCGATAACGCCACATCGACCACATTGACGAGAACGCGAAGACAAGCTGTTGTGCATAAGCACTTGAAGATTTGGGGGTCGCGCAGTCTCGCCGGCCGGAGAAAGAGGGAGGTGGGAACAGCACTGGAATTTCAAATGACACCCGAGCAGCGCTGGTATTGTGGAGGGGCATGATTCAGCTCTAAAGCCACGTCCACTCTGCAGTAAAAGGCCCAATGAACCACAGGAAGCCTTTGTTTTGATATATTCATACAACCCCACATACATTTACCAACGCTGACCTGGACCAAATCTGGGCTCTGGATGTTGTTTCAAGCGGAACAGCTCAGAGGTTTACTTTGTTTCCGGAGATTTGTCACAGCAACACATCTTAGCAGGGTAATTGCAGTATCCCAGAGATGGATCAGTCTCCCATGTGTACTGCAGTTTATTGCCTCATAATTATGAGACTAATTATGAAGATGTATTATAACCCCCCATGTGCGCGGCCGTGTGTGTGTGTGTGTGTACAAACAATTCACAGAGACACAAAGCCGTGTGCACACATCCGTCAGAAGTGCTGTGGCCGATGATTAAAATCTGAACGTGAGAATGGGAGGCAGTAATGAGTTCGGCGCTGCCTCCCCCGAACTGAGCGAAGCAACGCTAATGCTACACGTTAAGGTCTGAGGTGGAGATTGATTGTCAACAAAGCTCCCGATTCCACTTTTAACCAAGCGTGTTGGGCACCAAAGAGCCAGCTAAGCTGACTTCAAATTCCAACTTCTTCCAACAGCTTTCGAATCGAAACTTTTTTATTGGGTTGAAAAATCGCCTACGCTATTGTCATCCCAATTACAGAGAACTATTTTATTGTTACTGCAGTGTTTCATTTATGAGAAGTTCTTTTTTGTAAATGAAGCTCTGGTGGAGTCCTACGCACCTGTCACCTCAAGCACCGCGAAGTGCAGTGCAGCTGCAGCCGGAGTGCGGGAGCACAATAATTACAACAAGACTCTTCTGTGTAATATCAATCAGGACACAAGAAGCAGAGAGAACGAATAGAGCTTCACACGGAGAGCATTGTATTGGTTGTCCCCTGGGCGTATTACAAGGGATTATACAATCTTACTTCGCAGGGAGCCAGGAGAGAGAAGGAGATGCGGGCTTCCTGGGGGTCTCTGGAGATCAGGAACAATGGTGGGAGAGCGCACGCAAGGACAAGGTTTATCCAACGTTGTTTATCCAACGTCTCATTTCCAAAACAGCCCGAGTTCCACGTGTGAGGGAGGGAAAAAACAACACGCACGCTGCGCCTGCCGAGCCGAAAGGGCGAGCGGAGACCTCGGCGCTGGCCTGCAGAATCTGCTTTCATTAAACTTTGACTGAAGTTCATCAAAGAGCATTCTGCCCCTTCAGCGAATCCAGCCGCGCTCGTAGCGGCGAACCAGAGATAAGCAGTGGTTTCATGATAAAGACTCCATTAGAGCAGCACGCGGAGAGGAAGAGGAGGAGGAGGAGGAGGAGGAGGAGGGGGCTCCACGTTTCTAAACAACACACGCTTCCTTCCAGGATATCCCATTCATCCCAGAAGCCTTGTAACCGTGGGAAACGCCTCAGTCGCCACATCCAGCTGATCTCCTGTAAAATTCCTAAGAATGATATGAGTTTGTCCGGTTGTTGTTGTGATTCTGGTTACTAGCACAAAGGTTATCTGCGCACCGAATCCCAGCAACGGTTCTGTAGACAGGCATGGGTGGGTGGGGGGTGGGTTGTCTGTCTGAAGCCCCGGACTGTTTATACGACAACATTCAGCAATATCCTCCTCAGGAAACAAGGCGGCGCCCCGTGGCCCCTCCAGTCGGGCCCTGGCCCTCATGAATGAAGGCTGCGCTGCCTGCTGCCAGCAGCACACCCACACGCCCTCCGCCGTCAACACTATCGCGCTCCGCCACACTCACACCACAGCACGCACATATTCAAATGTGCGTTTGCTATTTTCCCCACGACTTTTAAAAATGAATAATTCAGGCCTAATCTTCCGAGGGCGGCATGCACCGAACATGCGGCGGTCGGTTCGGCGCCGGCCGTCGCTGTCTGTGGCGGAAAATGTGCGTTGACTCGACAACGCGCGATTGTGCCTCATTGCTTTTTCACGCGCGCGCGTGGAATGTGTGATCATTCCACATCGGAGCGGCGACGCGTTGGGTGCCGGGGGTCGAGCCGAACGAGAGAGCGGGGACCCCCCCCCCCCTCACTCTCTCTCTCTCGCTCGCCCCGGTCCATTCATTAATCATATCTTTAGCCCTTTAAACCCTTCATGAGTGTTGGTGGAGTGTCGGGAAGCTCTCTAATCCTCGCGTTGCTCTTTATTCCGCCCGTGACGCTCATCCCCTCTGTGTCAGATCCTGAAACCCCCGCTAATCCCCTGGTGGCACCGCGCACGGGGCCCCAGCTGTCGGCTCCCATGCTGCGCCTCTTCACGCCCAGCTAATTTGCTGCTCTGCTTGGGATGCTATTGATGTCACCCTTTCCCATCTAGTCCAATAACTTTTCACTGCCTCCTTCCTCTCTCTGGCTTTCTCACTTCGCACCGTCCCTGTGCTGGCTGATGATGAAACTCTCAGCTGGCACTGGCTCAACACTTTTGTTTTTTTCCTCCCCTGCTGCTTTAAGAGTCAACGTCCATTCCCCCCTTGCCTACACGTTACAAATGTGCCACTGAGCTCCTTCCTCGCCGCCGAAAGCTGAATGGACGCGCGGCGGAGGAGGTGGAGATAAATGCAGCACAGAGGGCAATTCGGACTAAGCATTTGAATGATGGCACATTTTGAATCCTCAAGTTCAATTAAGAGTGCTTAACAGTGCATCAGTATGCAGGCTAGTTCTCCCAGACTTATTTTAATGAGGGGAAGGAGCGAAGAGGAAGGGGAAGGGCGGTGGGTGAGGGTGTGGGGAACGATTAGCACCGTTTCCTTTCTTCCTCAGCTCCTGTGTGAGGCTCAGTGGAGCAGTGGGTAGCGAGACGTGGACACCCACACGACCGCCGCCTGCCCGGCGTGAGTCTGTGGTCTGTGTTTACGCACAGGCAAACCACTCAGGTCTGCGTCGTCCCTAATAGCGTGGATGAAGAATTGTTCATGATCATGCACTGCATATGTACGAGACTCAAGATGTTTGTGAGCTTTGGAAATGCTGGTGTTTTGTGAGGTATTTTTGGAATTTATAACTGAAGCAAAGTGCAACAAATGACCCTGAGAAAAAAACTATTACATGTTAATGCTGCTACTTTGGCTCGTGGAAGTGTAGCAACCAACAAGCAAGAAGAAATGTGAAACGTCTCATCTGGTTTACGGAGCGCAGGGAGAGAGGTACGACCAAGTAACAGGCTGTACTGGATCAAAGCCTGGAGATAAGACACAAGGACACACGCTGGAACATGACCCGACCGGCTGCAGGCTGCGCTTCTACTGGAAGGCAAACAGGTGAGTGAGCGGGTGGAGGTCAGGGGACGGAGCTGGTGGGACAAGTGGACCGAGGCCTGAGTTTGGACAGCATATAACTGACAGACAGCTGCTTGTGATGGAAAAAAAGAGACCTCAGATATTTAGGTTTTACATCCAGGGTCAGACTTCCTGTTCATCCACATGGCCCGGCCTGTTGCGCCTCATGAATCTGAAGGGATGATCACGGATCACACTTCTGTTGAGTTAACAAATGTGAGGAAAACACAACGAGACACATGAACGGCGTCTATTGTGGAAAGTAGAAGTGGAGCGAGGAGAGGTTCGAGGTGAACAAAGGCTGAACAAACGAGAGCAGCGGAGACTGGACCCGGCGCTCCGGGCTGCGGCGCCGGGAGCCGGCATGCGGCGCTGACCCCATTCCTAGCTTCTAATGGCGTGGGCTCATCGATGTGACACGCGTTACCATCGCAGCTCTCGTCTGTGGCCCCGGCCGCGCCTTCGCCCTCCTGCCACTCATGATCAGAGGCTGTGCCTAACACGCAGGGCCCTCTGTCATCCCCGGCTCTGGACCCACTGTCACAGAGATAAAAAAGACACAGAAGTCAGTGAGAATTTTCCAACAGTCACTCTGTCCCAGCTGGGGTTTTTTAGGGCCTTTCTTTGCTCGTCTCTGCGGCTGTAGGATTATCTGGGGGGGTGGGGGGGCTATTCAAGGTCAGGATGAGCATATATATGTGTTGCTGGACTGGAACGTAGCGAGGGAGGAGGAAAAAGGGCTTAAATCAGTGTGTGAGTTTGCAAACAGTGTGAACCCTGATACAGGTGTCATATTCTATTCTGCTGAAGAGGCCGCTGGCGGAGAAGAGGCACAGAGGGAGTGGAAGCCATCATGGAGTGCATTTGAGAGAAGCGGCTCTAAAGGGTTTTGTTTATATGTGTTGTGCAGGCTGTGCAAACACGCCATTAAACTCCAAATGTGCGCTTTCTCTCTCTCTCTCTTTTGCACAAGTGTGGCGCGAGCGAGCGCCCGTCCGTTCCTGCGCGCGAACAGATAAAACCACTTACGACGCTCGTCTGCGAGACCGGCTCATAGACGACTGAACGGCCAAATGACGTCTCCATTTCGCATCAGGCTGTAATTTCACTCGTCGCTCTATGACAGACTTCTTTTTTCCCCTTTTCTGTTTTCCTTCCCATCACTTTGTTGCAGCGAAATCAACTCCAGCCTCCCCCAGTCGGAGGACGGCGCGTGCTCTGCGTTTGCTGATAAGAGTTTGTAATTTCCACCAGGCTCCCCGTGCATCCGTTTTGTTTGTGTGACCACCAAAAGCAGCGGCATTTATGATCCCAGTCAAAGCGGATCCAGACGCAGAGACGCTGCGGACGGACGCCTGAATAGAGTCTGACGGAGAATGAAAGGAGGCGACAGGCGGCGAAACAAAACCCAGTCTGTGTGAGAGGCGGCGCACAAAGTTGCTGCCACACAGAGCGTGCATGTATGTGATCTACCAGTCATTAACAATTTATATTCGGACACATATCATAAATGCATTTTCACTATTTCACTCGAATGAAGGCATTATGTGCAACAGAGTTCATGCAAAGTTTGCATGCAAAGAAGGTAATTCCTGCACAGCAGCGAGCCCAGTGACTGTGTTCTGTGAGGCTGCACGCTCCAACAGGTCCCCTCGTCCTCCTCGCGCTCCCCAGCTGATGTGAGTCTGCAGCCGTGGAGTCGAAGGCCCTACTGATTTCATGAAATGTTAGCTTCAGCAGCAGGGAACAAGAAACACATCGCTGCAGGATTTGGCTTGAGCCAAACAGTCAGTTCACGTGACGCATTAATAAGACGCAGAGGGGCCGGGTTGCTGGGAGTCGACCCCGGGGCCGGCTTTCGCCCAGGATTTCTATAGGGAGCCCCGGTTGGGGTGCAGTGTGCGATTTGCATGGCCTCCTCCAGGCGCTTTCATCCCCACCCAGCAGTGCTGCGCTGGTGCTGAAGCGGGAGCCAAAGCTGTTGCCCGGACAACTGATCGCTGGATTACAGGTCGGAGGAAGGGCTGAGACAAAGGGAGCGAGGGCAGGAGGAAATCTTTGGCTCCCGCCTGGTTCTCGAATTTCACAATTGATGAAGACAGTCTAATTGGACTGTTGTGTGTCCGGCAGCTCCCTCGTCAAAGCCATTAAAGCTCCGACATGCAACTAGTGGGAGGTGTGTAATGCTATGAAGCTAAAGTCACAGGGGTGATTGTGACCTGAATGGTCTGACGTCTCGCTCAACAGGCTTCAGGAGGCAACATCTCTGCTCAGCAGCTGTGGCTCTCAGAAGTCTAGATAAGCGTTGGAGCGAAATTCCTGCAAGAACATCTTAGAAAAAAAAAAAATTGCACACTTTTGCTTCATACTGGAGTTTGGAGTTTAATTTGATTCCGGGGCATGAGTCTGAGAAAAGGGACCTAAAAGCAGACTAAGCTCACTATTATACCACACCGGCCTGTCTTCCTGCAGGAGAGGAGACTCGCTCTGCTCTGCTCTGACGACGGTGGGCCATCATTCTTTGGGAAAGAGCGCACTCGAATCTAAAGCCTTCGGGGGGAAAGAAAGGCTTCCTCTGCTCCTGCATAATAAAGCCTGTGAGTGAGTGTGGCGTGTCTTTATTCAACATCGGGGGCTTCACACAGGCGCATAAAGCTTCAGCCGGCAGCAGAATGTGACCGTCTGATGCTCATGTGCATTAGGACTTAACCACAGACGTGTTCGAGTGCGTAGGTGCTAAAATATAAAGACAACGCACACTTCTTCAGGATAAACACAAATTCTTGGCCAGGAAATGTTATTTCCGTTATGTTTGTCATTCCTTTCCCCACAAGGAAGCAGCGTGAGATCTCCCCGCCGCCAGCGGTCCGTCTGAGCAGCGAACAGGCCGAGCTTAGCTTCAAATAGTCATTCTGATTCCACGTGTGCTTGCGCTCGGCTCCCGTCGGCCGGTGCCACACCTCACCGCTTATTGCGCCGCGCCAGGATCTCCTCCAGCCCCGTGGATGTTTTGCCTGCTCATTATTTCAAACAGGTATTGGTTCGAGCCTGCATGTAATTTCTGATAATTCCCTTTCCCCTGGTTCTGTTCCTGAATATTTTAGACACGCAACTATGCAGCTGTTAATCCATTTTTGAAGAAACCAAAGCTTCGCGAGCCCACGACCGACTCCAGACATCTCATTTCTCCACGGAGAAGCGGGGGGTTCTTCCTCCTGTGCGGTGGAAGGCTCACGGGTTCGTCGGGAGCTACTCATCTGTCCAGATGTTTGAGCGACTGGTTGTGTCCGACCGGCTGGTGACAGCGCGCGCGGCGGAAGTCTTAAAATGCACTTGTGTGTTTACATTCACTGTGCCCGGCCTTAATTAGTCACCTAAGGCTTCCAGACAGAAAAACTCAACATTCAGCTCACATCATGCAAATTTAAGCCTCTCACACAACCTCTGGAATCAGGTTTTTAAGTCTAGCAAGCTGCAAGGTTGGCGTTTAAAATCACTGTTCGTGCTGCCTGTGCCTGTTATGTCCAATTCATATTGTTCTAAACACTGATTGTCGATCTCTTTCCTCTGACTCCAGCAACGAGCTATTTGAGGTTTAGCATCTCAGTGTTTTCACTCAGTCGGCTGCTCTTAATAAGCAAACATATTCTCAGTATTTGCACTCGCTAACCCAAAGGCAAAGAGTTTTGATATCGTGTAAGAAACAAGAAATCCCATCCCACAGACGTCTTATCAGTGATCCTGAGCAACCCCTCTGCAAACGCGTTAGTTATGTAAAGCATGTTTTTGCCAATACCAGGCCTGTTTCCCACAGGGCGAACTTCAGATGTAATTAAAAAAAACAGGTGTTATGAAAACTGGCGTTCCAGTCATGATGCTGCTCAGGTATTCTGATCAAATTTAGCTAAATAAATACCAGTTACTCGGTACGAGTCCTCAGCCGCGCACTTAGAGGTCAGGGACAAACAGACACATGTAGGAATGAATCGGATTTGTCCTTTAATTGATTCCAACCAAAAGCGAATCTGTGTTAAAAAGACGACGTTCAGGTGAAAACGAGAGCCAGTACATCAGCTTTAACGCGTGTCTCTGCAGAAAAAAAAACAAAAATAAACCGTTTACAGCTGGAAGTGCCTTCACTGGAATTTTCCATTGAAACCACCGCGCAGACGTGAATATTGGTTCCTGATGCTCTGCTATCAAAACAACAGACAACGGAACAGTCATCTCACACAAGCTGCATTATCGGCCTCCAAAGTACATTCCAGCGACGCGGTGGATGGTGTTTAGAAACGCGTGGGAGGGCGATAAGGGGGAGGAATGCACAGGGAGTGTGAGAGGAATGAGGGGGGAGAGGAGAAGAAGGTGGAACAGGTTTCTGCGATAACGCGCCGAACCCGAGAAAGGACCCGCAGGACGAGACGGGGCGCTGGGAGGACGGCCCAGCCGAGAGCCGGGCATTTTAAACAGGGAAGCAACAGGAAAGCTTGCTCATGAGCACACCCTTCCATGATGAACAGGGTTAAACCAACAGCGAGCGATATTAAGCTGCTCCTGCTTGGGCGCTGGACACGGCTGGAAGCGTGATTCCCCGCGGCTGCCGTGGACTCGTTGGGCCTGTGATGCCCCTTGAACGCGTCCGCCGCCGTCAACAACCCCCCTCAGCGTCCATCTGCTTCGCTGTCTGCCTGTCGCTCAGAATACAGAAGACCCTCGTGGAGGCCTTCAAAGAGCACCTTCACCTCCAGACCCCCCCCCCAAAAAAATGTTGTCTCCCCCCTCCTCTGCCATCTCCCTCTTTCATGGTGTACATATTTCCATCTCCCTCCCTCCCCCGTCCCCCCCGATAGCGCAGGTACACCTGGCTGGCTGCTGAGGGCTGACACTTTAAAGACACTGGCTTCAGCTGCCTCTGCTGGTGGAATATCAATATCTGCTGTACACACACACACACACACACACACACACACACACACACACACACACACACACACACACACACACACACGCAAACGCACACGCACACACACACACACACGAACACACACACGCACACACACACACACACACACACACACACGCACACGCACACGCACACGCACACGCACACACACACACACACGCACACACACACAGCAACATATAGCACACATGAAAGCTGGTACACATTCACAGATCCCCCCCCCCACACACACACACACACACACACACAGAGTGGCTGACTCTATTAGAGCAGACAGACAGGGAGGCTGCGTCTGCCATGTTTGCACAGTGGCGGCGGATGAATGACCGCCACCAACAAGAGAGGAACCTTGGTAGAGCTACAGTGGAGGACACCATCAGCAAACAGAACCCCCCCCCATCCCCCCGCCGCCCCTCTTTTATTTTTGCTACCAAGCACTTTACCCCAACATGTTCTGTATTTGTTGGTTACATCAGAAGAATTTTAAGCAGCTAACTGTAAGCCCTGTAAGACCTCCTCCCAGTTTGTGCACACACACACACACACACACACACACACACACACACACACACACACACACACACACACACACACACACACACACACTCACCTTCTCCCCACACGCTCCCTTCACCTCCAACCTCCCGCTCTCTCTCCTGGCTCACGTTTGGACATCTCTCCATCAGAGCCGCGTGGCGCCGACCTGTGCAACCTCAGGAGCAGAGCCCTCGGTCAACGTGTTATCACACGATTCCCTCTGTCTGAGTGAACGGACATTTTGATTTTCGCACCATAAGTGAATGTTTGCGGCAGTAAACAAAACCCTATCTGCTGGATTAATAGCGTTGTGTGTTCAGAGGAAACGCTCCGTCACGCTGGCTTTAAAAAAAATGATCAAAATAATAAGAAAACAATTCCGGTCTCAACAGTTTATGCATCTGTTGTGTTTACTCGCTGGCTGTGAATTAAGCCTCAATAGCTTTTGGAAGTCACAGGGGACAAAGTGGGCTTTAAACCACTGTGAAATCTGCATAACATTGCCCTGACACCTAGTGGATGCCATAACGTTGGTGAGGGAGGGGGGGTTAGCAGCGCGACGCTGAAAACAGATGGATTCTCTCATCTCCATCTGTTTTCATTAGCGCAACAGTCCCGCACTCGATTTGGCTGCGAAGTGAGACGAGAAGCCGCACTTTTAATATTTCACTTCAGCCAGTGTTTGATTTGAGCACGAGGGTGTGTGGTTGCAACAGTTAACTCCACCAGTAGGTAATGGCCCTCGATCTATTTATCATATCTCAGCGTTTGATTCTATGAACAAACATGAAAGAGGAAACAAAAAGAAAGTTTACACGTTTTAAGATTAGAGCGCTGCGTTCAATCAAACAGGAAACACAAGCTGATTCTATTTGAACTCTTCCCTGAAGGACTGTGAAATATGACAGACCAGCGCTGATACAAAGCCTCTCATTCACTTTCATGTTGATTTAACACCTTAATTGGGGCGAAGGCGTCCCAGCCCAGATAACATGAATCATTATCTGGCCCGTACATAAATGACGGCTCCCCTGCGCTCTTTGTTTTCTTTAGCCACAGCGTTCAAACATGTAATTCCAATAACACTCCCATTTTATGATCAGGAGCAGTGAAGTGCTCCATGCTTAACAAAATACCACATAGTGGACGGCGCAGAGAGCAATCAAATGAAGTCGAGCACAGAATAGAAAGCAGACTCGGCGTGAGCCCACTGTCCATGTTGCTCTCAAACTGTTTTTAATTTGACCAAGGAGAGCTGTGTGCCCTTCACACACGCTCCGTACTAATCAGTCTGATCTAAATCCCTGGGGTAGAGGCTCTATTAGAGCATGTGCTCATGAGCAGATAATCATACGGCGATGTGAAGACGCAGCGACGGGTTGTGGGCGGCAACAGCAACGGCGCCGCCTTGAAACGGCCTAAACTTTTAATATAAGTTGGTGCCTAAAGGCAGATGTTAATGAGTCCTTTTGTGAAGGTGAAGGAACAGCAATAGCAGAACTCGTGGTTTACTTTGAAGGATGCAATCATAGTCTGATTATAAGCACAGAGGGTTGTAAAATGACACAGGAGTCTTGTGGGCAGACAAGCTGAGTCTACAGACTGATGAGATCGCTTTATGTGCCTCAAAAAGGGAAAATATTAATTTCTGGACCTTTTGTTTTGCTTACGGCCAGCATGAATACCCTTTGGTTACATAACACACACTGTTTATTAAGTATTTTAATTTGAAAAAAAAAACCCTGGCATCCAGAAACATCCAGAAACAAGGAGCATCCCGTTTTTCAACTTTTCTGGGGAGTGCGTTTCATGAGACCGCCACTAGATGGTGCTGTTGAGTTTTAACTGCCTGCTGCGTAGAAAGCAGCCCGTGTTGTGTGACCTCCATTTTCAGTCTCACCCAGACGGTTTCAGCTGAGCTCGTCGTGCATTCGCTGCAAACCTTACGCCCTCGTTTCTCACAGACCTTTGGGTGCTCGTATGTTCTGTGAAGTGCCGCCCGACTTCAAAATAACAAGCTGTCAACATCAATTGCCAGCACACAAGCAATTTATGGTCCAGGCTGGGGAAGCTGTTGTGCAACGCGCATAGAAGTGTAGTTGTTGTGGTAGTTTAAGCAGCTATATATGTCTGATATGCTGAGCTCTGTAAACAAGCACGAGCACAAGAAGAAAGAACACAGTCTTGCTGCTTTTAGTTGCTGGCGTTGAAAGAGACAGACTTGCAAGGTTTGGTCCTTTGAGTCGCATCCAGCTTCACAGAACGAATGGTGTCCACAGTGAAAGCTGGGCCAACGGTGAAAAGGCTTTAGGTATTTCAGAGAGCGTGAAGCAAATGAGATGAAAGTCAACACGAACACATGAAGCCAATAAGGTGAGTAAGAACGGTGCAGGAAATGTGGATAACACCATTAAACAAAGCCTTATCATGAAACTACTGTAAAGGCTATTCTCTGAGCTGTGGTCAGTGTGTTTGAAACGTGGCTGCTCCTTCCTGCCTCGCATCTGCATCGCCACGGTAACCTGATCCCGTTCCTGCAGCCGGTGTTGTTTTTACTGCTGCCATCACAAACCAGACAGGGCTGAAGATGATGGAGAAAGGAGAAACGCAAGGCGGTGGGAGAAGGGAAACGGGGGAGAGAACGTGATACGAGGAGGGAGGACAGAGATGAAGTGATGGAGCGAGGCAGACATTGAGAAAGCGCTCCGCCGCGTCACATGCACCGCGGCAGCGTTGCCAAAGAGAGCCTCTATTTTTAGGGTTAGGAATGCACACAGAGGCCTCGTGGAGAGGGACCATAACAACAAGGAGCACGCAGCAGCCCACTGTGGAGCAGTCAGACCAGACGCAGAGCATCCGCGTGAGAGGGGAGACGCCGGAGACACAGGAAGAGAAGGAGAGAGAACGATTTTCTGCTGACGTGCTTAAATTCAAAGCCTGCGTTCAGAGGGAACGTCCTGTTTAAGGAGCGAGAAGAGGAACAGGTCAGTGACGTGTTCATTCAAATGAGTGGAAAGGCCAGTGACAATTTATTCAAACACTCCAAAAACGACAACATTAACAATTATATGTTATAGCTAAAAGTCATGCTTTCCTAAATGCACCAAAGGCTGAACATCCGATGGTTCATGGAGCGAGCGGCAGCAGACGTCCTCCACTATGAAGACGAGGAGCTGTCGTCCGGGCTGCTGCTGCAGCTCAACCGGCTGCGGCAGGAGGGCGTCCTGACCGACGTGCTGCTGTGCTCGGAGGACGCGGCGCTGCCGTGCCACCGCGCCGTGCTGGTCTGCAGCAGCCCCTACTTCAGAGCCATGTTCTGCAGCGGCTTCGTGGAGCGGCGCCGGACCCGTGTCGCCCTGCGGTCCGTCCCGCCCGCCGTCCTCCGCAGCATCGTGGACTACGTCTACACCGGGCGCGTCAGCATCAGCGCCGACACCGTGCTGCCGCTGATGCAGGCGGCGTCCATGTTGCAATATGGCCGCCTGTTCGAGGCCTGCTCGCGCCTCCTGCAGCAGCAGATGAGCCCGGACAACTGTCTGAGCATGATGAGGCTGTCGGAGATGGTGAACTGCCGCAGTCTGAGAGGCCGCGCCAAAGAAATGGCCGCGAGGAGCTTCTCCGACGTGTCGGCCTCCGAGGACCTGCGCGAGCTGTCCTTGGCGGAGCTCACGGGCTTCCTGGAGGACGACGGCCTGTGCGCGGGCGAGGAGCAGGTCTTCGAGACGCTCGTCTCCTGGGTCCATCACGACCCGTTATCCAGGCGCGGCGCCGTCAGCGACCTCTCCAAGAGGGTCCGCCTCCGGCACCTCCACCCCACCTACCTCTTCCAGTTCATCGCCAACGACCCTCTGATCCAGTCCTCCGCCCTCTGCACCGAGCTCATCGACTCCGCCCGGCGCCTCATGTTCTCCGGCGGCGGCGCCGAGGCTCCGCGGGGGGCGCCGCGGCGCCGCGGATACCGCGACGCGCTGGTGGTGGTGGGCGGGCGCAAGAACGGCGAGCAGACGTCGAGGGAGGCGCTGGTCTTCGACGAGGGCGCTCGGACGTGGCGGCGGCTCGCCAAGCTGCCCCTCCGCCTCTACAGGGCCTCCTACGTGGGCCTCCACAGCGTGCTGTATGTGATCGGAGGCCTCGCCGCCGCCGCAGGGTCCCCGCGGGTCAGCGCCGCCGTCTACACCCTCTCCCTCAGGACCAACCAGTGGAGGACGGCGGAGCCCATGCTGGAGCCTCGTTTCGCCCACCAGGCCGTCCCCTACCTCCACTTCATCTTCGTGCTCGGGGGCCTCGGGCCCGACAGGCGTCTGACGGCCGGCGTGGAGAGGTAAAACGCGGTGCACGTGGTAAAAAGGCGCAGAAAGGCCGCTGTAATGACGTGTCCCGCGCCTCAATGCTATCAGGTACAACAGCATGTTCAACCAGTGGGAGCCCGCTGCTCCGATGCCCGAGGCGGTGCTGCATCCAGCTGTGGCCGCCGTCAACCAGAGGATCTACGTGTTCGGAGGGGAGGACTCGATGCAGAGTCCTGTCAGGATAATACAGGCGAGACGCTCTCATCTGAACCAATGAACGAACGAATGGGCGCACAAATCGCTCGCTCAGCTAATTCCCGCCCGCTGCGTCTGCAGGTCCATCACGTCACCAGGAACATGTGGTGGAAGATGGAGAACAGGACGGTGAAGAACGCGTGCGCTCCCGCCGCCGTCGTGGACGACACCATCTACATTATAGGAGGTAAATGGAGCAAAGTGCTTTATGCGCTGTTGTGTTTCGCCTCCTGACGCGCGCTGGCACGCCGCTTCCCAGGATTCACCAGGAGAGTGATCGCGTACGACCCCAAGGCCAACCGCTTTGCCGCGTGCGCCGGCCTGAAGGCGCGGAGGATGCACCACGCCGCCGCCGCGCTCCACGACCGGCTCTACGTCACCGGCGGCCGCCGCATCGGCGCCCGCGACGTCGTCGAGGACTCGGACGGCGTCGAGTGCTACGACCCAAAGACGGACGCGTGGTCGTCTGCAGGGACGCTGCCGTTTAAGCTGTTCGACCACGGCTCCCTGACCGTGACCATGACTGGGCTGGACCCGGGGGTTTAATCATCATCGCTCAAATGTGCACGTTATCTGATACTAACGTGAAAGTGGCTCAGTAAGAATATGAGAGGACGGATTTCTAAGGTTCTGTTTGACACACACACCCATGAAAAGCCCTCGTCTGCCGTCTCTCAGGCTGACGGGACTAAATCACGGGCCGTCTTTGACCCGTTTGAATCCCGGGCCTCAGCTCTGCTCCGCTGTTAGCTCTGAACTCGCTGAATCGCTGTTTTGATGACAGCGATATCGTGATAATATGGATGCCATGGATTTAATAGAGCAATAAGTGTAAACAAACCTTTTGTACAAAACAGCTTTCGGCTGCATTATTATTATTATTATTATTATTATTATTATTATTATTATTATTATTATTATTATTATTATCATTATTATTATTATCATCATTATTATTATTATTATTATTATTATTATTATTATTATTATTATTATTATTATTATTATTATTATCGTCATTTTATTTGCATATTTTTGCAGTTTATTTGTTTCACCTTTGTTTGAGATTCTGCCTCACTTAGTTTTGCATCATTACAATGTGTCAGTTTGTTGAAATCAGGAATAACTGTTCTCGGTAGAACCGTCTCTTTGTTATTCAGTTAAATAAAGTTTGACCTCTTTTTACAGTACATATGTTTTTTCTATTGTATAGAAACCAATATAAAAGCACCGGGCCTCTCTACAACTGTGTCTCTATCTGGACAGTGAGTCTTGGCCAGTCGACAGTGAATGCAATCTGAGCAGAACATGTGTCCTGCAGGTCTTATCATGAGTCTCTGACCTCACATTCCTGTTGTTGAGGATGCGTGTCCAGGCACAGACCCAGAGGATAGCAGGTACCCAGAGTTGTCTTAATGTTGCAAAAAAGACAACCAGCATGGACCTAATTTATTTCCACCGGTGATTTCATTCGGTTTAGTAATAATGGGAAGCTAATTTAGAAATGTTCAATGTCAAACGTGCAAAAGCAAATACAAAAAATCTCACACACACTGAGCAAGAGCTCAATACAGTACATTGCTTGGTTCATTGATAGGTACTAACTAAGAATCTATGTCAATTTCTTAGAAACCAGAAGTCAGTGGGTCAGATGTTCTAGTTGCCAGCGAATGGTGTCCAGGGACGAGTGGGTGGTTAGGTGGTTAAGTTATTTTGAGGAACAAACAGGAGGGCAGCCGTCGCAGCGCGTGAGGCGCGATGCCCCCGTCTGTTGCTGTGCGAGAGTGTGGCAGATGTGACGGGCGACGAGAGAGGCCGAGGGAACGGACGAGGACGGTTTCACAACACAGAACCCGAGCGAGCGATGAAACCCGTCCAGGGGAGAAACAGCAACAGGTGTGAGCGCGTGCCTGCGACGGGAGCTGAGGGCGTGTGCGTGAGCAGCTGTCCCCGTCTGGTCACAACATCACAACAAAAACACGCATGACACAGCAGAGCGGCCGGCACATTACTCACTAATGACCTTTAGACTTGTTCTAATTCGGAAATACTGACATGAGACCAGACATATTTGTAAAATGTCTCTAACGATCATTAGAATCCATCCACTGAGAAATATGACCTATACAAATTGAAGCTTTAATGACAGATATCACCATCTAATACGTTGTAGGTCTAGTTAGAGCTCGAGATGTGTGTATTGTATGAACATGACATGTCTGATTCATTGCCGTTTGGGAGTCAGTGAGAACAGAACCAGAACCTCTTAGAGCCTTCGGGTCACAGCATTCTGGGACTTTCCACGTCCCTCGCTGTCGGGCCTACTTCACAAATAGACCTAATGAGTGTTTAGTGACTCACAACATCATACACGACACACACGGCAACGCATCATGCAGTATCTACTGTGACACTGTGGGTGTGTGGTTAAGAGGAACTACGAAAATAGTAATAATGGGAAGCTAATTTAGAAATGTTCATGCAACAAAAAAAAACTAATTTAGAAATGTTCATGCAACAAAAAAAAAAATTCATGCAACATGCATGAAAATATTTCATGCATGTTGCATGAAATAGCACTAAAGAGAACACAGATGCTCATACTTTCACATCATCTCGTGTCTTGTCAAATTTTAACATACAGTGTTTCACCTCTTTGACCTTTTGCATAGATCATCACGTTAAAGCTTCGGAAACACTGGTCTGCTGGTTCTTGGAAGATGTGGACACGGGCTGTGCACCACGTGCTGCTGCTGCTGCTGCTGACATGTTTTGCAGATTGTATAGTGTGTCGTGAATTATGAGACCCAAAAAAATCCCCCTCTGTCTCTTTCTCCACCCCCTTACGGCGCAGAGAGATGTGCAAGCCCTCGTTTGCACATGCGCCTTACTGAGAATGAATACGCAAACATGTTTATTACACTGTCGGATTTTCAGGAAGTGAAATAAAGCTCGACACCCCGGTCTCATGACCAATGACCAGACCAGGGTGCTCTTCCTTGTTGATTCGTTCCTACTGTATGCTGATGAAACACTAACGATACCCCCCTCCTTCTAACCATTCACATGTCCTGGCAAGTATATTCTCATGGCAGATGTAACCTTTGACCTTGTTAATAGCTAAACGTATAAAGCTGCTGTTTACCCAAGATGACCAAGTGACAGCCTTAGTTACACATTATCTTTGATTGTATGGGCCAAAACAAACATAACACCCTCATCTTCACTGACCAGTGAGAAGCATTTAGGCAAATGGGAAATATGACGACTAATTCCTTTTCAGACGCACACGGAACACAATGCAACTCAGTACTCAGCCGAGGCCCAAAGGACGGCTTGATCTATTTATAATAGAAGGGACTTCACAGCCAAGGTACTGCGAGGCCCTACTGTTTTTCTGTCATATTTGCATAAACATGAAGCCAGATGTGATACTGGATAACGCTCCTTGAATAGCAATTACTGTGATCAACGCCGGTGCAATAGCCATTAACACGGTGCTGAGACACAATAATGTTACAGCTCAGAGGCTTTGTGGAGTCAGGTCAGTTTGATTTGCATAACACCTTCCATACACAGTGCTGCACAGCAGAACCAAGGAATCAAACTAGTATTTTGTTCACATATGTATGCACGTACATGTACTTATACAAATCAATCAGCCATGGTTTATTTGTAAGATTTAATCAATAGATGCCGATCTAAGGTCAGCAAGAAATGTCTCTCTTGTGGACGCAGTCAGAAAGTGACGTCACCTGAGGGTTTCGAGTTAACTACGGTCAGAGTGAAACGTTAGCATAAACTGGAAGTACTTGAGTAAAACGCTAGTAGCGGAGTCATGATCGCAGCGGGCGGTTACATAAGCGTTTAACATTTAAAACTGCTTTCCTCAGGAGTTCATCGAGTCAAATCCTTGAGAATGAAGCTCCTCGGTGTCGCCTGTCTCCGGTTTTTCCATGACGCCACGCGTCGTGCTGCCTCCGCTCGCCTCGACCACGCGGTTTTGCAACGCTCCGGTTGATAAACAAAGACACGTGCTTCGGGGAAGCTTCCAAAGTGGGCGGGCCTCGCGCGCTTCCGGGTTCTCCGCGGCTGCATAAAAAGCGGAGCCACGCATCGACAACAGTAGAGCAGAAACGCGTCCGGGACTCGCTGCCTAGAGGGAAACCCACGCAGATTAACCCGAGCAGGACCTGTCGCCTGGGTTCCTCCTGTTTATTCAACGCTTTGTCTCCGCGGCCGTCGACGCGTCATGCCGTTCCTCGGACAGGACTGGAGGTCACCGGGTCAGAGTTGGGTCAAAACGGAGGAGGGCTGGAAAAAGACGACGGCAGACGACAAGAACAACAACGTCTCCGTGGAGAGGTTGGTCATTAAACGAGTGTCAGGAGCAAGATGGAGGAGAGTCTTGAAGAAGGCCATGAACTACAACACAGACACAGACACACACCGTTTCCATCACACAAACCTGCGTGTTTTTCTTCTGCTTCCGGGACTTTGTTACTCTTCTAGTTTCTAATTTAACCAGTGGTCTATTAATAACATTAATACCTTGCAACAAATAAGTGGATGAACACATCTTCATTCCCTCAGGCCTATGATTGTTAATAACGCATTAGATACCTCTGTTCTTTGTAGTCATCGACCATCTTTGTAAAACATCCACAGTGTGTGTTGATGATTACTGTTGTGTTCCTGCAGCAGTTTCTGTGTGGCCGAGCAGCAGGAGTGCTTCAACAAGGAGAACCTGCTGTTCTCCCTCAGCTACGACATGGCTGCCAAGAAGAGGAAGAAAGACATGATGAACAACAACACCAAGGTCCCCTGTGAGTCACGCCGCCGGAGCTGCACTTCTAATGCGCGCATGCCTCGGATAACGTTTAGATTTTTATGTGTGGGCTTATAAATCGTGTAATTATATACGGGGTCAGAAATGTTTGCAGAAGAGGATTATGTAACATTCATGAGGGGAACACTTCCTATTAATGTTTTTCATTATTAATTTCCCATCATTTCCTGAACTTTGTGTCAATACCTGTAGTATGTCTGAAATTGTGTATTATTGTGTGTGTGTGTGTGTGTGTGTGTGTGTGTGTGTGTGTGTGTGTGTGTGTGTGTGTGTGTGTGTGTGCATTTGTCATAAGACATATTTGCTGCCTAATGAGAGCAAACCACCAATAAAAACATTGTGCTTTCTCACAGATTTCCACAGGGAAAAGTGGATTTACGTTCATAAAGGAAGCACCAAGGAGGTAACGAAGCAACTCATTCACTTTCACATCAACTTTTCATATCATTGCGGCGAATGTAAACACGCTGAGAAAACTCTATACTCCTGCCGAGGATCGGAATCTAATACCCTGATAATTAAATTCCCCCAGCGCCACGGATATTGTACGCTGGGAGAGGCCTTCAACCGCTTGGATTTCTGCAGTGCCATCAAGGACACCAGGAGATTTAATTACGTCGTCAGAGTGAGTCCTCGTCTCATTGTTGTCTCTCTGTTTGTTTGTGTGTCTCCTTCTGTTGGTTGTAAGTGGCAGTGAAGGGGTTAAAGTTAGGAGGGTGTGTAGGCTTTTGGTAGTGTCTTATCAAAACTCTGCAGACAAGGGTCTCAGTCATGGTGATACTAACACAGGGAGTGGAACTGTCTGTCAAAACAGACCCTTGCATAATAGCATTTCCAATAATCACATTATGTGGCGGCAATAACATTGATGTGACAGGGAGAAGCTTTTTTCCCACCAACCTGAACTAACACTGATACTCCTGCATGTGCTCCCATGTGAGCAGCTGAATGTGGTGCTGGCGGGGGGGAGGAGGGGGGGCTCTGTTGTGCGGTGAGGTGCGACCACCCGACTGTCCTGTATGAAACCAGAGCCGGTGGTAGTCAGGTGATTCAGACTTGACAACCGCCACACACACACACACACACACACACACACACACACACACACACACACACACACACACACACACACACACACACACACACACACACACACACACACACACACACACACACACACTCATCTCTTTGTCCTAATGGGGGATGGACCAAGCTCAGACTTGGCTCCTTGACTCCTGAGGACTTGTTGAATATCAGAACACCAAATGATCTGATTCAACAGGTCACATTGTTATGAACTGCCCTGAACTGAACAATGTGTCTATGTAACAGCAGCATCTGGTCTGGACACCGTGTCCTGGGTCACTGCTCCTCACAGGTTCCGTCTGACGGCATTTGCGGGTCCATTCGTTGCCGTCTCAGTTACACATATCGGGTTCTCTGGCAGGGAGGCAGCAGTCTGTCCTGTGTTTTCACCGAGCCGATAAGCGGACGTTCAGGAAGACACACAAACAACAATTAACTTGCTTTAGCAGCGCCGCCGCGTAACGACGGCAGCGCTCGGCGCTAATGCTGTCGGTGTGTTTGTGGAAAGTTGTGTGAGCCGCGCGTCGAGCTACGAAGTGGCGCTCGGCGAACAGCGGGGGCTAAAAGTAGATACGGAAACACACATTGTTCTGCCCGGCTGCTCTACAAAGAGAGAGAGACACTTGATGAGCTGCTAAAAGAAGAAGGGCATGGGATTAGGTTTTAGGAGTGGAGCTGGAAAGAATGAAAATAGACTGCTGGGAAGCAGCAAAGAAGCTTAGAATCGGTCAAAGCAGACGTGGAGGTGGGAGAGAAGTCGTTGAGCTCAGAGTTGGGTGTTATGACGACCCCTCAAACTTCATGCTCCAACTTCAGCCTTTTAACCTCTACTTTAGCAGGGGGCACCTTTTGAATCTGCCAATGCCGGTCTGATGACGCTGCTCAGAACTAAGGGGCAACTTGAGTTTTTCCATGATGTCACAGCTGTTTGGAGGCCGACATGTCACCCCAGGACCCGCTGTCTGTCCACACACACACACACACACACACACACACACACACACACACACACACACGGACACACACACACACGCGCCCTGTCAAATGATTGGGCTGTTCACATGATGCCAGGCTCAGGAGTCAAATGATTAAACAGTAGTTTGTGGAAGTCGGTGTTGTTGACAGCCCGGGCTGTTTCCCAGCACCTTTCCAGTAGTTCCTCTACTCTGAGGAGACTGATGAAGAATGGCCACAGCCAAGAACGCTGTTATATGTTTGTTGGAGCCAGCTTCAGCCAAGAGGAACGACCGGACGGAACAGCGCCAGATTCGCTCCAGACAGCAATTTATTGTTAGGAGCGCATGTGCCTTTGCGAGAATGCAGCATAATAAACATTAAGTATTGAGGCAGCGGAGGAGAGTCTCAGCAGCTGATAGGGAGAGATTTATGTTGTCTTTTCCTCTTCTTTCTCTGCTCCAGCTCCTGGAACTTATCGCCAAGTCCAAGCTCCCCTCGCTGAGCGGAGTGGCTCAGAAGAACTACATGAATATCCTGGAACGGGTGGTACAGAAAGGTGAGGCCCGCCGCTCCAAATATAGCGATGAACGGACCCGGCCGTTCTGTTCTTAAAAGCCTGATCCAACGTAATCGACGTAGAACAAAGACGAGGCCCGGCAGGTCTGAGGAAATGAACCCTGATGACACGTGAAGAAGCCTGTGTGTGTGTGTGTGTGTGTGTGTGTGTGTGTGTGTGTGTGTGTGTGTGTGTGTGTGTGTGTGTGTGTGTGTGTGTGTGTGTGTGTGTGTGTGTGTGTGTGTGTGTGTGTGTGTGTGTGTGTGTGTGTGTGTGTGTGTGTGTGTGTGTGTCAGCCACGATGCTGACAGTCACCAGACTCCTCTCCCAGCCAGTGTAAACTGAATGTTCCTCCGCTAAACACAGATCCAGGTTGTTTAGGTGGCGTTAGGACCCTCTGGCCAAACATTGTGAAGGCGTAAAGCAAAGCCGCTCCATAACATTTAGTTAGTTTTGCTTTTCATGTGATCCCTAATAAATATTTTCCTGCAGTTGCTTTGGGTCGCGATCGTAATAGTACTTTTTGATTTTTCCCCGACAGTCCTGGATGACCAGCAGAACGTCCGCCCCATCAAGGAGCTGCTGCAGACGCTGTATGTCTCGCTGTGCGGCCTGGTACAGGACATGGGCAAGTCGGTTCTTGTGGGGAACATCAACATCTGGGTGCACCGCATGGAGAACATTCTACAGTGGCAGCAGCAGCTGGACAACATCCAGATCAACAGGGTAAGAACGAGGACCAGGACTCACAAGCGTGTTCTGATTGAAGGGGGACACGAATGCAAACGGCTGTGTTTCCCCCCTGTGTCTCCAGCCCACGTCCACAGGGATGAGTCTGGTGGAGCTGCCCGCCAGCCTGCAGCTCAGCATCATGCAGTGCCTGTCTGACGGAAGGGACCTGGTCAGCCTGGGCCAGGTTTGCCCCGAGCTGGGGGCCCTCACCGAGGACCGGCTGCTGTGGAAGAAGCTGTGCCAGTACCACTTCACAGACAGACAGGTGAGTAGACACCAGTCATTGATATTAGTGTATTAAATATATGGGGTGTTTTAAACTCTCACAAAGCCTGAGATTGAAGCAGATGTCTCACGGCGTTCTTCTCTGCCGCGGGTCTGTTCGCTCCCTCCGTAGATTCGAAAGCGCCTGATGGTGTCAGACAAAGGCCACCTAGAGTGGAAGAAGATGTACTTCAAGCTGAGCCGCTGCTATCCCCACAGAGAGCAGTACAGCGACACGCTGCACTTCTGCACACACTGCCACATCCTCTTCTGGAAGGTAGTGAACACGTCTCCATTTGACCTGTTGCGTGAGCAAAGTGGGTGTGAAACGGCCGTCGGTAAATCTGCACTGAGTAATAACACGCGGCGGGGTTTGTTTTGCTTTGTAGGACACAAACCATCCCTGCACAGCCAACAACCCAGAAAGCTGCACCATGTCCCTCTTCCCTCAAGACTTTATCAACCTTTTCAACTTCTGAATTTGATCCCAAGATCCAGACGAACTAATTGCACATAATGTACATAGAAATGTACAATATTGTTTTTTTTGTTTGTTTTGTTTTAAGAACACCGTCAATTCCTGGATGTATATTTAGTTGATGTACGACTGCAGGGGCCTCGGGCGCTGGGACACTTATGCAATCGAGTTTCTTTTGAGAGAATACACAGGCTTCTGGCAGGGGGCACTGCTGAAAGTGACTGAATGTGACTGAGAGGAGAGGAAGTTGAAGAATAAGACCGGGTGGAGGAAGAGAGAGCGAAGAGGGAAAACTCCACCGTCAGATTAATCTGAGTTGAATGTGTGTTTTTTCACTCACACCTCCAAAGTAAACGCCTCGTTTGACCTGAGCCGTGTGCAGTGGTGTTTCCTAATTTGGAGAAATAGTTTGGTCAAGCTTTGTAATGGCTGTTTTCAACACACGGAGTACGATTATTTAGACGTGTTTTGTTCTGTTCTGATTTGTTTCGTCTGATGCTACAAGGCTGACTGTCCCTTTGATGTTCTGATGAAACTTGCAATAATAATGTGTTTGGCACTTTGATGAGGAGAAGTAAATGTTGAGAAGTATCAGTATCTGAGATTCTTTGATATGTTAAAACACCAGCATATTTTTTATTATGTTTTGTTTTTGTGTACTTTTATATGGATGTTTTTTATATGAACGTGTTTGTTTGTTTGTTGCTGTGGCTGCTCTACCAAACGTACCTGAGTGCAGTATTTCCAAAGATTGTAATCACAGTCAGTGCAACAACGGGTTGTGCATTATCATACATGCTGGTACAGCCTCATCTACATCCGCTATGTTTTCAGATCTGGATGCTGTTTTCATCAACATCAACACATTTTCATTTGCTAAATAATAATATTAATAATGATCTGATGCGTTTGTCTGAAAATGTGGGTGTATCTGTAGCATGTTTTCACCTGCTGATTGTGTTGCATTAATTTATTGAGATTGTGGCAAGTGGCTCAACTTGCACTGGTTTAGAAAGAAGAAAAATATTGGTTTTGGTGCAATTTGGCTTGGACTTCCTCTCCATCACTGCTCCAAAGGTCAGGACTGATGCTATGCAATGCATTTTGTTGAATAAATAATATCAAATCTCATTTCTTAGTCTGTTCCTAATGTATGTACTCTTCACACTATTATGTAACCGTTTCATGCATTCTATCCGAAAGCAGATTTGTGCTTTCCTGGCCTAGGTAACCAGAGGTTGCATTTTAGTTTTCCCGTCCAACATCTGCCCTCTACTGGACAAACCGCAAACTGCAACGTGAACACTGTTTTCCAATTTGTGTTATATGTGTTAGTTACTAAAGAGGCAGACAAACGACATTGTTGCTGCAGGGCATTTTTTAAAAAAGAAAACAAGTCATTTTTGCATAACACACAATATAAACAATAGCATCCACTACTCGTTACACAATGTATTAAAATAAATAATATTAATATAAATATTATTCATTTCTACCAAGAATGTAATGGTGTGCATCCCCCGCTGCAGCATTGCACATACAGTACTGCCCTGCTCCCCAGGGCGCATAGGTAGCGTCTATGGAGCACTTTAAACGTTTGGAAGCATGGTGTGTGTGACTGGCAAAGGCATGATCCTGCCACAAGGCTGCAACACACAGGCATCAGTTTAAGGCCGTAAGACGTAGCTTCAGCCGCGTCATCATTATCTTCCTCAGCTGATCTGCTGGTTCATGGGTAATGCTGATTATTCATGTCACGTCCAACCGATGCCTCTGTGTTGTTGCCTTGGCAGCAGGAAAAGAAGGCAATGTCAATAATACATGTCCACCTTTTTTTATCCTGACAATAATTCTGACTTGCTATCGAAAAGCTAAAAGCTAACTACTATTTCGCTGTTGTTTTAATAATCTCGCTCCTTGTTCACTATCATCGTGCAAACATATCATCTACAGTTCGTGCCTCTTAAAACTAATAATAAGCACCAGAAACAACTTTCTCATTTTAACTTCTACTACAGAAGTTGTCAGTGTTTGACATTACAGTGTTAATTCAAATTAAAATTATATTAAAAAAATAATGTTGCATAATATTAGTACCTTGTCTCCATACTGTTTACCTGTCACCTTTACTGTTGTATCAGGTACCTTTTTAAACCAAAGGTATGATATGATATAAATGGAGATTTACAGTAAAAGCATAGAACAGAATGACCAGTTTAGTCCAGTACGACAGTCAAGATCCCAGACAACCACTTTGGCAGCATGTTACTTTCTTTCTGCTCTTCCAGTGCATATACTCCAGAGATTAAACACCACAAAACGTCCTCCATGGTTTATGTATAGGCACAGGAGCCCGAGATGCTGTGGACTCCATTTCTCACCGTACACCTGCAGACCTGTATGAGTGAACAGTTGAACCATGAGCAAAATGTCACACACACACACACACACACACACACACACACACACACACACACACACACACACACACACACACACACACACACACACACACACACAATGACAACAGTTTGTAGACGTGATAGGGAAAAAAGAGCAACATGCTCTATAGTGATATAATAAGATCAAGGACAAAGCAAGCGAAGGCAAGAGTTACCAGAGTTAGTATATGTCACAGAGAGGTTCGCTCTCTCTCAGAGTTCTGAATAATCCACTCAATAGCATCCCAGCCCTACAGATTCACACAGAAACAGAAGTTTAATACAGATACAGAAAAGTCAGAAGTAAGGTAAAGTACCAAAGATAGTGCAGAGGGAGAATTGTTAGTACCTTCCGGGCGTTCGCTGACATTCTCCTGGCCATCATTCCCTCCAGGTAACTGCTGAGGCTCACGCCCTTCACCGTAATGATGGCCTCCTGGGTCAGGACGGTCCTGGAGGAGAGGACGAGGAAGGGGAAGTCAGGAACAAACTGTGTAACGTGCAGTAGCCCTCTCCATCTGCGATGAGTGGTGCATTATGAGAACACACTAAGCTCAGACACTCGGCACCCACAACGTGTACTTACACCTCTGGGTTTTCGGGGTGAGGTCTGTAAACAAGCCTCTCATCCACTGATATAAGGTTGGTGAGGGTAATCTGGAAGAAGATACAATGTCTTTATTAGTGGAACGTCGGAAAGTCCAATGTGTGTATTGATATGATCAAGTTTGTCCAGTTAGCTTACGTTTGTCGAGCACAGCTCCATCTTCTTCTCCTCTGGATCGACGATGGAATGTTCCTTCACATACGTCTGCGTCTGGCTGGTGCCCAGTATCTACAGACAAATAATACACACATGCCCCATATAATCCTACATGACTGCATTCAAGCATGTCTCTTCACAGAGCTCTGATGGACCTCCAGGTCCAGCAGAAGCATGCGACCTGGTCTTCTTCATGTATTGTATGAGTGTGTTGACGACTGACCGCCCGTACGATGGCTGGCAGACCCCACTCCGTGCTCAGAAGCCTGTGGCTGTGCAGGCGTCCCTCGGCGTCCAGGCTGCGCTCCAGCACGTCCACCCCAACCACGCTAGGGTTCATGGGGTTGGGGTACTTCCTCATGGCAGCCTTGATCACAGTCTCCCATGGGTAGCTGCCCATATCATAGTACAGAACAGTATAGACTGAGACCAATCATTTATACAACAAACTGACAAATATTTGTAAAGTACCGAAGTATATAATCTTATTTGGTAAATAAAATATCTAACAATAAATTAAATTATGCTCCTGACAAGTCATCACTTAGTTGTGTATAAGGTCGGTCAGAATCATTCTGCTCCGGTCTAACCGACCTGAAAACATGTTCCGTGCTCCAGATCTTCATTGTCCGAATACGCCAAATAGCCCTGTCTCATCTGACACTTGATCTCACCGGACCATTGTTATTAAGAGGAACTAGCTTCGATGATCACAGAACAGGCCTGTGCTGGAGTCCCACGACCGTCAGTGAAGGGAGTCCAGTGAACGCATCCCTGCTTCTCTCCCGGTGTCAGGCCTCAAGCGAATGTTCTACCGAGTCCTCTGCGGATCTTCGTAGCGCAAGAAGCAGCAACAACAAACATGTAGTAGTTGAATTATAAGAATCAGCTCGTGTTAAGGACAAGGAAAAAGCCGGTGCGGCAATAGCTCCACCATGTCAAGTCAGACTGAGTGAGCTACACTGACCGGAATGCGGCGAGGAACCTACAAAATAAAATCTATCTTTTGTTTGGACGTCATACTTTGTCTTTCCACGACATCCTCTTCACTGACGCTTTACTCTTTACGTTCTGTAAAACCTTTGAAGTCGTTGATAATTAGTCGTTGATAATAATCAGTCGAACTAAATAGAAGGAAAAGACTTTGTTATATCGCATTTACTTTTCTGTGAATTTAAGGTTAGGTTTTTAATATCTTAATTTGAAGGCTATGGAAACGCTTTTCCTGTTTTCTGTATTTGCGCTTAATTTGCCGTGCTGCAGCCGCCTCCATTTGTGCGCATGCGCATAGCATCTTCTCAACATCCTCCGACAAGTGGCACCAAGACAGCCTTGCTGATTCAAGCGGGACAGAAGGAGGCAAAAATAAACCGGAAATGAAACCATGCTTTTGAAAAATAAGGGCATAATCCGTGCGAAACTAGATTCTACTAAGTGAGGAAGACTCTTGGTGTAGAAAACGAGGACAGTATCAGTATTACAAAAACATTCAAATTCAAAGTACTGTTTGACCCAAGAAAACTACAGAATTTATGAATTACACCTTTAGACCCTTTAACGAATTGGTGACAAATGCTTACTTTTTTTAGATATTGAATCGTTATGTTTTGAATCGTGTTTCGGTAGCTTGTAAGACATACGTATATGTAAATGACCTTTTTATGATGACGTCCCTTATTATCAAAATTAGTTTTTCTTTTATTTTGAAGGTCTAGCCGGTCGTGCGGCGTGTACTCCGGCTGCTCTGACGCTGGTGATGCGTGGATCAGAGGAGACGTTCATTGAATCCAACGCGCAGTAGAGGCTAGTATGGTCCCCTAACGAGGAATTCATGCCCTCGCCGTGCGTTCAACGGCCCTTTTATTTCACACTGGAAGCAGAACAACTCGCCCCTTCATACACGGCGCGGACAGGCGAGCGCAGGGCGGAAAATCGCTCGTTGGTGACCTTGCATTGAATGTCCTACTTGACGGATTTTTAAAGCAGCGACACGGTAAGGCACTGAGCATCTTCGTGTCGATATAATGAGCTGCTGATGGCTGTGCGCACCCGTCCTTTTTAATCCGTAATATTAATATTTATACAGATGCAGGCTCAGAACTCGGGATTGTTGGAAAACCAAACTAATAATAATAATAACAATAATAATAATAATAATAATGGGACTGCTCCTCCAGCCTAGTTGAAGGCCTGGCGGCATGCCGCAGCGTGCTAAATCGCATCTCAAATAACACGTACATGAGCCTGATTTCTCTGAAATATGAATTATACTGTTTACGTGCACTACGATGATTAGTTTATTGTGAGAGCGGTTTGACGGAGGACGCGCGCAGCACTGTGGCAGATGCTGCAGCGGCGCTTGATCCGCTCCGGGCTGGAGAGAAAGAGATCGGGGGGCGGCGTTTTGGGGAGGAACGTGAAATCATGCCGCCCCTGGTTCGCTCGGCTCCTCGTCGGCCCGCGCGTCGGTTTATCCGTGTGGCGGGGATGATTATTCTTCATATAGGCGCGAGGGCACGAGGAAATCCCCCTTTATTGTAGGAGCCGCCAGGTCGGCCGGTGGTCGCGCTCGAGCCCAAAATGTGCTGACACATGCGCTGTGCCGGTCGGTGCTCTCTGCCTTTGTGCGCAATGAAGCCTGTGGCTCATCTATCACGGCCTCATGGGAACACGGGCTCCTGTAGAAGCAAGAACCGCCCTTTTCACTGGTCGGGAGCCGGTTTCTTATAATCAACCGCTGAAGTTGTGTGCATTGAGGAAGACGCCACTCATTGATGCAGTGACTTTTTGGTCAAATCAGTACAGTAACGTTGCCTTTCTCATTTTCAGATCGTCAGCCACAGCCATGGAGATCGTCACACATTTAATTAACGACACCATCGAGTTTTACAAATGGACTCTAACTATTGCAGGTATTGATCCTGTATTTCAGGATGCTTTCGCGTTGGCGTGTGGGCATACGTGCGTGTTTTACCAGTAGTGCAACCACTCTTTTCCAGACAAGCGAGTGGAGAAATGGCCCCTGATGGACAACCCCCTGCCCACGCTGACCATCAGCACCATGTACCTGCTCTTCCTCTGGCTGGGGCCCAAATACATGAGGAACAGAGAGCCCTTCCAGCTCCGCAAGACCCTCATCGTCTACAACTTCAGCATGGTCATCCTCAATGCCTTCATCTTTAAAGAGGTAAAGTATCACTACTAGTATCAACTACCACTTCTTTGCTCTTTCTTTGACTGTTTGCCACCGATTAACTCTCTCCTGTCTCCAGCTGTTCATGGCGACGCGGGCGGCGGGCTACAGCTACGTTTGTCAGCCAGTCAACTATGCAGACGACCCTAACGAAGTCAGGGTGAGTGTTTGGAGCCAAGACGGGCCGCAGATGTTAGACATGCATGCAAACGCACAAACGCAGGAGCACAACACCTCCTGCTGCCCGCTAGTTCATAGGGGTCAGCCTTCACTACATAATAATTCAATTTAAATTGCAATAATTCATTAAGAAAATGATTTTCATCATGTGGTGTGTTAGAAAAGCTTCACTCTCAGTTGTTGTAGAAACACGATCACCCCTCATTTGTTCCAGTTGCTCCATGACGTCGCGTTGCTTGGTCTCAGGTGAAAGCCAAGTTAAGATTCAGATTACACATTGATTAGACCAGAGAAAAACGAATTAGAGTTCTTAAAGCAAGTGCTTGTATTCACTGTATTAAGTAGTTCAGCTTAAAGGAGCGACTCCTGTGTCTGGCTGCGTTTTTCTGCTTGCTCCCTGTTTTCCTCACTGCTCGTGTCCTGTCTGACAGGTGGCGGGCGCTCTGTGGTGGTACTTCATCTCCAAAGGCATCGAGTATCTGGACACGGTGTTCTTCATCCTCAGGAAGAAGTTCAACCAGGTGACCTTCCTGCACGTCTACCACCACTGCACCATGTTCACGCTCTGGTGGATCGGCATCAAGTGGGTGGCTGGAGGACAGTGTGAGTGGCCCACGCTAGCAGGCCTGTTGCCTATTTAGGATGATTTGGCCGTTTTCAGGCCGTCAGGATGTGACGGCCTGTCGGTTTACACTCGTTTCATGTCTTCGCAGCCTTCTTTGGTGCACACATGAATGCCGTAGTGCATGTCTTGATGTATCTGTATTACGGCCTGGCCTCCTGCGGACCAAAGGTCCAAAAATACCTGTGGTGGAAGAAGTATTTGACCATCATCCAGATGGTGAGACGTTATTTCCCCCTGTTCCATGAATTAGATGACGTGCACAAATATAAAAGCGTGGAACTGGGCAAAATGTGACTTAGCCTCTCTCCGCTCGCTCCCCAGATTCAGTTCCACTTCACCATCGGCCACACGGCCTTGTCGCTCTACGTCAACTGCGACTTCCCCCACTGGATGCACTACTCCCTCATCTGCTACGCCATCACCTTCATCATCCTCTTCGCCAACTTCTACTACCAGACCTACCGGCGCCAGCAGCCCAGGCGCGATACCTCCAAGGCAGGCCGGGCCGTGTCCAACGGGACCTTCAACGGGCTCAGCAAGGCTGCCAATGGGGCGGCGGTCGCAGGGAGCAAGGAGGAGAACCCCCAGGAGAACTCTGGGAGGAGGAAGAGGAAAGGAAGAGCCAAACGAGATTAGAGGAGGGGGGGACTGACAGAGGTGCCGGTGAGAAAGGGCCTTTCTTTGGGGTCTAGATTGCTAGTGCTAAATCATGAAGTACTTGATTTGGGAGGTGTCCATGAATGGATGTTTTAAGGTGTGATGCATTTACTGAAGCCATGGTCGAAGTTGTTTTAGTTGAGTTATGACACAGGCCTGTGTTGAGGGAGGATCGTTCTGTGAGTGAGAGGGGTCAGAGGTCACGAGGGGACCGTTATCACGCATAGCCCAAAATACTGTAGTGACTGGTGCAGGATAGCGCTCCGTATTCCTTCTCCTTATTGTGGTGCCAAATGCCGCGGATCGGCTTCGCGCAGAATGACTGACGGCCGCTAAAAGAAGATCCAAGTCAGTTTTCCCCCGGCTCGCTGACGTGAGACGTGTCCGAGAGACGAGCGATCACTGCTGTACAGAGACAGGAATACACATCATAACACACACGAAAGCGTAATCTCTTTTTGTTTCTGATTTTTACTGTACAAATATAAACCTGAACAATATCACGTCACATTTGTACTTGCGTATTTTAATAATGTTATGTGAAAGAGATTTAAGTTTACAACGAAAGGACAACTCTATATTCATTCACTTCTTAGTAACGGTGGAGGGATCCTATATATTTTGGCTTGGGGACTAAAGAAGGAGCATAAATAGAGGTGAGATACACACAGAGAAGGAATAAAAGATTATTGGACCTTTGGGACCTGAATGGGATTGTTCCCATTGTTGTGGCAAACTCTACTACAGAAGGTTTAAATTTAGGTTTTCTATTTCTGTATCCAATCATTACATGTTTTATATGCTGTAGCCCTTCTTGTGCGTAATGTGATGAAATATCGTGGATAATATCCAGAGAAGTGACGGCTCTGATCATTGTTTCTGTGTTCCCTCCTTTTCGACAGAGAAGCAGGTCGAGTTTGTCTTCGCAGATGTTCGTCTGGCTCGTCTCTTTTTATATTCCCCTCTGATGTCGTCGTCTGTCTCGTGTGCCGAAAACAAAGACATATTGCCGGTCTGGGTTTCCTTTGTATTCGCAGAGGATTCAGAACGAGCCGCAGCCACTTTTTTATAGCAACTTATCGTGACGCATTTTCTTCTCGTGTCTACGTTTTCAGGCTTTAACCGTTGCCCTGAACTGGCTTGAATGTAATTTTATCATCAGGGGGAGAAAGGCGGATTTAAAAAACTAAAGGTTATGATTTGTGTGCAGACAGCGCTGGTGTGAGCTGCACCACAGTGAAGAACAAGCCCGCCTGATGCATTGCACATCATAAAATCAGTGCTCAGCGATTAAGCAGCAAATCCAGCTTCCTGTCATTATCAAGCAGTGACTTTTAATGTTATTTATTGGTTCTTTATATTTTTATGTAAATACCAGCTTCTATTTAGCCGATGGTGCTTGTTTGTGTATTTGTGTTTTTTGTGTTGTACATATTACGTTGTAATATTTTGTACACTGCGCGTTCGGGATCGCTTCTAGCTTGTTAGCTCAGACATTTAAAGGTCCACATTGCTTCTGTGTGTTTTTTAAGTCTTACAACTTTGAACTCTCCAAAATAAATTCAGCTGAATGCCTGTCCAAATCCTGACTCCCTTCATGTCGCTTTGAATATGATGAATGACACATCTCTAATAACTATATCACAACCAAATCACCCTAGACTGTCACAGTTGAAGTGCTGAGCACGTTTCTAACACTAGATGGCGCTAAGGTTACAGTAAATGAAACTGAGTTATGCTCAATATGTCCAAACTCTTCACCTGTTAAACCATTCTTTGTAAGTATTATATTGATTTAACCACAAGATAAAACTCAATTTACTCATAACATAAAAATAACGTATAAATAATAAAAATGTCTGAATACATAATATTATTTATATATTTAGATCAGACTATATATTTCACACGGCCAAACCCCAAGAACTTATTTTACATTCAAATGATGTTACACTGTGCAGCCAGTACCAGTAAATCAGTTTGAACCAATATTTAATTCTGTTTCTGATATTGTACAATAATTAGAGTATGTGAAATATCCAATCCATACAAAAGCAATAGGAACAATATGAAGAAAAAACATCAGAAAATGCTCTAATTGATCAGTGCAATTAGCCAGAAACAGGTTTTTACTGTTTTATCCTCTTTTAATTCAATAAATTGCCTTCATAATGTTTTATTATATATTATTGTCAACTTTAATTTTTAAACATTTTTAAGCATGGCTAGTAGTTATGCAGGACGTCTGTCATGTACTAAAGAAAATCTGTGGCGACTTCGTTAGACAAAAGCAAAAAAACCTCTTAAATTGTAATTTATAACTGTCCATCTCTGCTGAATTCTCCTCCCGTTTGATGAGTTCAGACAAAGGTTTCCATGGTAACTGTACACAGCAGCTGTCGGACAGCCCCCATCGCTTCATTCTCCCAAACCCCTCCCATCCACAGACACTGCCCCCCCACCCCCACTTATTCTTCGCAGTGTAGCTGAGGTGCATGTAGGAAACTTGTGTTTGTGTGTGTGTGCGTTTGAGGGGGTGGGCGGGGGGGTTGGCGAGTGATAGTTGTGTATCGGTGCTTGTGTAATAGGTGGACACATTTGTGTGTGTGTGCGTGTGTGTGTGCATGTGTGTGTGTGCATGTGTGTGCGTGCATGCATGTGTGTGTGTGTGTGTGTGTGTGAGATCTCTCCCCAGAGTTTATGAGTGGGAGGCCTTTTACTAGCTGAGGGGTTTTAGAAGGCTAATGTTTATGTTATCCCAACCCAGAGCAGCAATTTCACAACCCAGGAACCCGAAAACTACAACCTCATCAGCAGCCTCTGCTTTGAACGGTGGCCTCAGAATCCTTCTTTGCACCACACTCTAACAACCTCTTCTGTTGAACAGATGCAGGCCGCAGAGCAAGCTCTGCTCTGAGACGAATCCTATATAAGAACTGTGCCGTGAACCATTTGGGAATTCCCATACACACGATTTGAAGGTTAATGATCAACAGAGCAAACTATTGTAACCTATATGCTAACACACTGACCCAGTTAGTGGGAGCTGGTTTCTCGTTACCTCAGCATGTGCAGCCAGTGTGGTGGAGGAAACAGAGACCATGCTGCTGCTTGTTGAGTTTAATGTGTCTATTTGCTTTAAGAATGTTAGCACACATTTCATTTCATTCATATTTAATTGAGGTTATCAATAGTTAAAAGAAATCCCAGTGAATATTTTTTGGCATGACTAAAACAGCTTTTTCCAAGTGTGAAATACTGTGTTTCAGTCACACATCACCTTCTTTTGTCTAAATCCAGACAAAGCAGAATCAGTCGCCTTGTGGCACATGGAGCCTCAATGATGACATCTGGCACTTTAATGAAAGCAAATGACTGACTAGTGTCGGGGACGGGGGGGGGGGGGGGGGGGGGGGGGGGGGGGGAGTGATGAATGCGTGCACATCCACGTCACTGTGACAGGGAGCAGAGCACCCCAGGGTTAGATGCTTTATCCGGGGTAAATGGATCATGGTTGCAGCTTGAAGCTTCCTGACTTGGCCCACGACACCTTATTGGGCAGTTACACCGTGATTACAATAGAAATTGTCCTTGTTTGGGAATGGATCAATATGTATTGTTGTAAAACCAGGGGTGACACAAGCTGATGGATTACACGGAGGAAAGGGGCCGAGGGCTGCGGCTGCTGAAGCCGTGACAGAAGCTGAAATCCGTGCCATAAAACTTCCAGAGCAGAGCAAATCCTCGCTCTCGGTCCAAATCAATCCCTGTCCGTTCCTGTAAGACGTGCTTGTTATTGCACTCCTGTGTGGTCTTTTAGGCAGAGGGCCAAGAACGAACAGCCCCACAACGATCTGGCCCACTGCAAGTTCATTCAGTCAAAGTAAAGACTCTTTGGGGCTTAATCATACTTATTTACTGCAACTGTGTCCAGCACAAACAAACATTAGCCTCTTTTCGAGGAAGCTTGAACTTCTCAGCATTTTGGATCATGGCCACGCTTCTTTAAAACCCCACAACCTCCACGGCTGGATAACAAGCGACAAGGTGAGGAGGAGCATCCGACCAGCAGAGAGAGAGAGAGAGCGAGAGAGAGAGAGAGAGAGAGAGAGAGAGAGAGAGAGAGAGAGAGAGCAGCACGGAACGTGTTGCCCGTCGTCTTCCAATGACAGCCTGCTGCGTGCAGCCTCATTTCCGTGCAGCCGCGACCCTCCCAGCGATGATGTAATGTCATGAATATTGAAACAGGTTGCTTGGTGGTCGGGAGGCGCTCGACTCAGCATCCCTTCTGCTTCCCCATCACCACTCTCCTGCCGAATCCGACCAAACCACCCCGGGGAAGGTAAGAAAATCGCGGAGCTCCGTTATTTCCACGTGTTAATCTCTTTTCCCCCATCGCACCTTCGAGTTTCACGAGCATGTGGCGAGTGTAACCTGTATGAAGGGCAAATGACTGACTACATTAACAATGTTCTGCTCCCAGGCCTCCAGTGTGGATGGATGTGCTGCTTTCAGTTGTTTGTGTGTGGAAAACATTCCCATAAGAACGAATCTATACTCTCATCTGTATTTTCCTCGGTTGGACTATTCTACATCCTTGATTTAATTTAAGAGCAGCAGCGCGGGGGATCGTGTGACGGACTGAATGACAGGTAGTCGGTTCTTTGTGCTCTTTAAGCCAAAAGAAAAAAAAATAAAACTGAACGTGCCCACTGAGCAGGTGATCAAACAAACAATGTGCTCATCGATGGGGGTACTTTTAGATGCAGTCGCTCGTCTTCCGTCCATCTGAGTCATCGGGCTGGTTGGATGAGGAGGATGATGGTGGCTGACAGGAAGCGGCTCCCTCGGTTATCAGCCTGCTGAGAGCATCCTCCTTTGTGTCTTCTGCCTCGCTTGAGAATCAGACCAAGGGCCAGTCAAACCCTGCTCTCTGTCAGCTGAATGAGGAGGGCTGTTTAACGGATGGACCGCTGCTGCCGGTTTAACGGCCAACGACTTTGCCTTCACGGCGCTCCCTCGCTGCCCTTTGGCCAGTGCGTATGACGCAAATGTGGATTGCCTAATTGTCCGAGATGAAGCTGATCTCGTGTGTTTCGACTGCACAATCACTGGTGGTCACCTAGTGTCACGCTCACTGACATTAGCCTAATTAGCCTCGTGAAAAAAGCCCGGTGCGTCCTGGTTCACTGCTTCCTATTTAAGTTTATGCCCGCGTTCCTGATCTAAACTAACTTGGACCCTCTTGTCGACCTGTAGCAGATATGGTTATTTAGTTTCTGTAGGTATATGTCTGAAAAGTGAACTGTTTTCCAGCGACGGGGAGACTGGGGAAGGGGATGGGTGTTGTTGAGGATGAGCTGAGGCTTTGACATCACGATGAACCCATCCTCCGCCGAGTCGCCGCGGCAGCCAGACAATAGCGGCCGAAAGCAGCAGCAGCAGCAGCAGCAGCGCTCGTCGTCTCCGGCCGGCGTCAAAGACGGCGGCTCCAAAGCCGCGCAGAAGGGCGGCAACTCGCCGAAGCCCGTCGCCTCGAAGCAAGGCGCGGCGGGGGGAGGAGGGGGCAGAAGCAGCCGGGGTCATTCCCCCGTGTCCGCGGGCAGGGAGCGGCAGGCCGGAGGCGCTGCTGCCGGCAGAGGCGCGGCCGCTGTCCAGGCCGCCGGTGCTGAAAGCCCGACCCTGAGCCGATCCGCGGACAGGGGCGGCGTCCAGACCCCGGAAGACTCGCCCCGCCTCGTCGCCGATGCCTCCCCGTCCTCCAGGGGAGACCGCGTCGTGTCCGACCAGCCGTGCGCGTCCAAATCCCCCAAACTGAGGAGCAAGAATCCGAAGGGAGGCGAGGCCGCCGCGGTGACGGGCGCTCATAAGAAGAGCTCGAAGAGCACGGTGGGCTGCGGACCCGGTTTCTGGAAGGAAGGGTGCCTGCAGTCTGAGCTGATACAGTTTCATTTGAACAAGAGCTTGGGGAAGAAAGGAACAAAGATGCAGGCGAAGTCAGCATCTCCACCGGCCTCGGAGCCGGAGCTCTCGCCGGAGCCCGTCTCAAAGCCGGCTCCGCAACCGGACCAGAGACTGCAGGAGGAGATCGAAAGGCTGGAGGACGAAAACGACGATCTGAAGGTAAATCCTTTCCATTTACGTTTGCTTGGATAGTAATGATGGTGATTGAGCTATTTTGTGCGCTGTAGTCGCACCTGTTACAGGCCGAAACTAACTACGACATATATCGCCGGGGCTTGTTGAAAAAAAATATTTTAAAGGGATATGACCGATTACTCTTTATGCTTGGCTTGATCTCGATTTTTTTTGTGGATCGATCCCGTTCGCCTTGTTTTAGACTGAAATCGAGGAGATGCGAGCAGAGATGGATGAGATGCGGGACACCTTCTACGAGGAAGACGCCTGTCAGCTGCAGGACATGCGCAGAGAGCTGGAGCGGGCCAACAAGAACTGCAGGATCCTCCAGTACAGACTGAAGAAGGCGGAGCGCAAGCGGCTCCGATTCTCAGAGAGCGGACAGGTGGACGGAGAGCTGCTCCGGAGCCTGGAGCAGGACCTGAAAGTGAGTCTGCGGCGGAGTGAGCGTCGTAATTCCGGCGTTACGACGCCATGATGTTGACTCGCCGGCCCCTCTGTCCTCTGTCAGGTGGCGAAGGACGTGTCCGTGCGTCTGCACCACGAGCTGGAGAACGTGGAGGAGAAAAGGACCAAGACAGAGGAGGAGAATGAGAAGCTGAGGCAGCAGCTGATTGAGGTGGACGTCACCAAGCAGGCCCTGCAGAATGAGCTGGACAAAGCCAAAGAGGTAGAACCCCAAACGAGCTTATTGAGTATATTATCAAACGTTACAGAGTAAATACATTTCCATTTCCACTGGTTTAAAGCCATAGTTAATCAGCACCAGGGGCAGTTTGAAATGTTCCTAACATTAACTTTATAGTCTTGTTTTTCCATTACTGGGTTTTCAGTGTGCCATAATTCTGAATGATATCACTGGATTTAGTGGGAAAACAGTGGCTGATGATGATGATGATGATGTAACCGCTGTTTCCCTGCAGCTCTCACTGAAGAGGAAAGGAAGTAAGGATGTGCAGAAAGCAGAGAGAAAGACTCCACAGACCCCAGTGGAGGTGAGCCAGCAAAGGGCTCGTGAGATTATCAGGTTGTAAAGGAGATATTTAATAATGAAGCCATATTCCAGTGCAATTTCCTCATTAAAACGATGTGCAATGTACAGACTGAGGCATCAGAGGGTCATAATTCACAGTAGTAAAAGTAAAAATGAGGAAAAACATGAGTATTCCTTTGTTGCTGCATGAGCTATGAGACAATGAAACAGCTGAAACTCAACACCCCCAGACACCAGATGAATTATGATGTATTTTATTCCATAATAGCTTTATATTAATAAAAAAAATCTGTAGAAGAACAGAAGACAAAACTACTTTCTAATCTCTATAGGAGGAAAATGAGGATCTGAAATGCCAGCTGGCCTTCATCAAGGAGGAAGCCATCCTGATGAGGAAGAAAATGGCAAAGATTGATAAGGAGAAGGACCGACTGGAGCAGGAGCTGCAGAAGTATCGCTCCTTCTACGGGGACGTGGACAGCCCTCTGCCCAAAGGTGAAGCTGGAGGGCCTCCCACCACGCGCGAGTCCGAACTCAAGCTGCGCCTGCGCCTGGTGGAGGAGGAGGCCAACATTCTGGGCAGGAAGATTGTGGAGCTGGAGGTGGAAAACAGGGGGCTGAAGGCGGAGCTGGACGACATGAGGGAGGACAGGTAGATTTACTGATTCCCTTCGATCACGGCAGTGGGTGACAGCGGCGAGGAGGGGCTCACGAGCGCTTCTCTCCTCCCCCCAGTCTGGCTGCGGCGGGCGTGGACGGCTCGGGCAGCGGGGGTCAGCAGTGCAGAGAGCAGGGCGAGGCCCTGTCGGAGCTGCGGCAGCAGCTTCAGCTGGTGGAGGACGAGGCGGAGCTGCTCCGCAGGAATTTAGCCGACGTGGAGGAAGAGAACAAGAAGGCACGTGACTGTAGCTTTAACATATACAGTAGGAAGGAAGCAGCCTGCTGGTGCTACTCTGCCTGTTTATATAAGTGAAATATATAAGATATACGCTTTCTAAGGTTACTAGGCAACACAAAGATACTAAAATCTGCAATAATTTACTAATGATTATCAATCATGACTAACATGCAGTTTCATTTTAGGTGACAAGTGAACTCAATAAGCTGAAGTACAAGGCTGGATCCCACGAAGCCGGATCCAGACACGGAGGAGGTGTGTTTCTTTTTCATTTCTCCCCAATTGCACCAGCTTTTTACGCCTCTCAACCTGCCTCCCCGTTTGCCCCCCCCCCCCCCAGGCGGCGCCGACCCGGCGAAGGCGGAGGCCCTGCAGGAGGAGCTGAAGGCGGCGCGTCTGCAGATCAACGAGCTGAGCGGGAAGGTGATGCAGCTGCAGTACGAGAACCGCGTGCTGCTCTCCAACATGCAGCGCTACGACCTGGCCTCGCACCTGGGCATCCGGGGCAGCCCGCGCGACAGCGACGCCGAGAGCGACGGCGGCCGCGACGACGACGCCCCCTCGGCCTCCGCCCCCTCGCCCCGCCTCCTGCCGCCGCACCGCAAGCGCGAGGGCCCCGTCGGCGGCGAGAGCGACCCGGACGAGGCGCGGAGCATCCGCTGCCTCACCCCCACGCGCTCCCTCTACTCGCCCGCCGACGGCCGTTTTTTATCCAGGAGCCTGAAGGACCGGCAACACATGATGGACATCCACATGGAGGCGGAGAGGCTGGGCCGGACCATCGACAGGCTCATCACTGACACCAGCACCATCATCGCCGAGGCCCGGCTGTACGTCACCAACGGGGAGCTGTTCGCCCGACTGGAGGAGGACGAGGAAGGCGGCAGGTAAATGTGAGACCGTAACACTGCTCCTTGTCCGTGGGAACGTTCCAGGTGTGACGCGCTCGCCCCCTCCGCCCCGCAGGATCCGCGAGCACGAGCTGCTGTACCGCATCAACGCCCAGATGAAAGCCTTCCGGAAGGAGCTGCAGAGCTTCATGGAGCGGCTGGACGTGCCCAGGCAGGAGGACAAGGAGGCGGAGGAGCCGCTGTCTGTAAGCTGACGCCACCCGCCAGGAGCACGCGCGATATGTGTCAAACGCACCCGTTCACTCTAACACCTGGTGTCACTGTGCTCTTCCCTCCGCCCTCGCCGTCATCCAACATCTGCCCTCCATCCAGATGTTTCAGCCCATCATTTTGCTGATCCTCATCCTCGTTCTGTTCTCCTCGCTCTCGTACGCCACCATTTTCAAATTGGTTTTCCTCTTCACCCTGTTTTTCGTTCTGTAAAGCAAACGCTTCCAGTTTCTGTAGACCTTTTATTGTTTTCATATTTATCCTTTTGTGTTGGTTCCGTTACGCTGAACGCGTCACATCAAGTCACTCAAGGTACAGGGCATCGTCATTTACATTTACCACTCATCGAATCAGAAGCTTCCAACATTTACTGGAGACCAGATGCTTTGGAGCGACAGGTGGAGCATTAGGTGAGTAATTAAACTTTATTGTATCACCAATGATTTCACTTACAGTACTGCACCGTATCAGTAACTGTCTTCACCCCACTTAGTATATAAACATTAGAGATATGTCAATCTCAGGTGAGTTATTCCTCAGCAGATGTCTAATCAGCCATAAAAACGGGAACAACTGTGCTCAACGGTGTGGTTACAAATGCTGTGTGAGAATCTATATCTGTGCTAACAGGTGGAAATCCCTAAAAACAACTTTGCTTGCCGCTCGTGTGCCACATGTTTTCAGTTTACGCGGTTTGTACTGAGTATTTATGAGTTTCCACATGACAGCAGCCATAAACAGCTCAGTGCACAGCAATAATGTGAGTTCCAGGCCGCGCGCGCACACACACACACACACACACACACACACACACACTGGAGAGCATGGTCAGTAACAACACTCCCACACATGACACACATCTGGCCTGTGTGTCTTTTCCGGCAGCTCTACTGTCTGCATCAACACAATCCGTAACAGTTAAGCCCAAATTGCAATAGGAGCTCTGACACGTTACCCATATTTGGATTTTGGACCCGTGACATTAGGCTCTGCGTGAAAAATGTTCTGGGTGGGTCCGAAACAGTGGGTTACAAATGTGCTGATGGTGGATCAGTGAAACCAGCAGACCTGACCACCAGGACGGGGGCGGAACCGGCCCACCGCTTTCATCCCACCGGTGGGATGCTTTACGTCACATATTAGGGCCAGCTGTGGAGAGAGAGAGAGAGAGAGAGAGAGAGAGAGAGAGAGAGAGGAGGAGGATTTTATTCTGGTTAATGATAGCAACATTGGGGCTGCAAGCTTCCGCAGTGCTGTTTTCAACTAAACCAACTCATTCCAGGCTTTATTCCAGCTCCTTTACTGGCAGGACAGGGGACGTGAGTTGCTTTTTTAAACAAGACTTTTGTTGTAGCACTGGAGATCATATCATGTAGAGGTAAGCTAACAAGCTGCCAGGCTAACGGTGGGAAGCGGCGTGTTTTTCCGGGCCTGCTCTAAACTCGCAGTCTGAGTGGCTCTGCGTTATCACAACCGCCATCAAGATGAATCAAAGCCCACCCTCGTCCCTCGTGACAGTCATCCTCTCGTCAGGCTAGGACAACAGCGGGCAGTGTGAGAGGCAGCAGCAGCGGCGGTAGGTGAGGTCTCCCGGCATTTGCTCCGACCATCGCCGCCCCCGGGTCACAAAAAGGCGAGTGACGGTTAGCTTAGCTGCGTCAGACCGAGGTGCGCGACCTGATTTGTTGCCATGGAAACAGCGCGGGCAATTAGAGCGAACCCGGCGCTGATTAATGGACGCGCACCCGTGGACGACTCCCGTCCGCCTTCGTGCATCGGGCTTTGGGAAATGAAACTCTGGTGGTTACAGGGTGTAAAAATACACGGCGCTGCTCTTACATCAGAGCGCTGCGTGGGTATTTTTGGGAGCATCGCGGCGGTTACTGGGTGTCAGTCTCCGCCAGCCTACGACGAGTCAGTGCAGGCGAGAGGCGCGGCACAGCGCGTCCTGGGGTTCCCGTGTAAACATGTGAGGAGACGGTGCGCGTCGCGACAGCGAGGTTGGCTTTTTGAACCGGACCCGTGGACCTGGCACCGGAATGACGGCCTGACCGGGTCTCCGTGAGGACATGGAGGTGACGGCGGGGTCCAGTCCCGTCGCCTGTGGAAACGCGGCGGTGCTGAGTGCTGCTGTGTGGCCGACGGCGGATTTGGCCGGGTTTGGATAACTGGCGCCTTTACGCATTGGTTACCACCGGAAACACATAGAAACACGGCCAAGAAAACTTACGCAATGGACAGATACCGGCTTTATTGCCACACACTGTATAATCAAGTCGGGTTTTAGAGTCTTTATTAAAATGTGGAATGCGTTCATGAACGGCGCGGGGCTGCACGGTGGGGGCGGTGCTGGCGGGGGATACGTCCCGTCGCAGGGATGGGAGTTCGTGCCGTGTTCCAGGATGGCCGGGGCAGACGGAGGCAGGGGCAAAAGCCGCAGCCCGTCGAGGAGGATCTCCTCTCCGCCCACCGTCTTCCGGCAGGTCCACGAGCCGCAGCCCGGCGCCTCGCCGAACGGAGGCGAGGGCGGAGCGGGGACGGAGAGCGAGGTTGTCCGGGGACAAATGTGGGAAGCCCAGCGCCACCAGCAGCACCAGCAGCACCAGCAGCAGCAGCAAACTAATCACGTGCGCCTGAAAAGGAAGTTTGAAGATTTGAAAAAGCGACACGACCAGGACAAGGAGGAATGGATGCGCGAGAAGGAATTATTATTGAGAGAAGTGGCTGACATACAAGTAAATCCAAGTTATTTACCGCTTCTCGGTAGTGGAATTAAGAAATTCCAGGCTATTGTGCAGGTTTGAAATGACTAACACCGCTTTTATTAGGGTTTTCGACGCCTCTTTAGCCGCAGGTCGTGTTGCACTTCTGGCTGACTGAGCTGTTGCCCATCGTGTTTGCGCGCAGGGGGGCGAGAACCGGAGGATTCTGCTGGACCTGAAGAGGGTCCTGGAGGAAGTGCGGCTGGAGGTGAAGCGAGAGGAGGAGCGGAGGAGCGAGCTGCAGCTGCAGTACACCCGCGACAGGAGCGCCTGGCAGCTGGAGAAGGCCGAGCTCAAATGCAGGATCGCACAGGTAGGTTGGGAGCAGCGTGAATGCGCAGTGTAGTATAAGAAACGAGTAAACAGAAGCATTTCTGCTTGCGTGGCATAAATCGGGCCCAGCCACACATCACGGCGTTAAATCACCCAGGCATCCGTCCAACACAGGCTTAGCTCAGACAAAAGATGTGCGCCGAAAAGACGGCGGAGCCCAGTTTGACCTTTAACAGCTTTCTCTTAAAGAGTGAAATATTAACCTGCTGTTACCATGGATAGTTAATGTCAAGTGTTTCCTAAAAGGGGGCGCACTAGGCAGAGCTTTAGGTTTGCATACCAGTGCCGTGCTGTGTCAGGCATCGCGCGGATCACTTGAAAGACTATGATTAGTTATTCTTCAGAGAAATGTGGCTTTGGGGGGGGGGGGGGGGGGGGGGGGGGGTTAACATTTTTTTGCGGTTGTATCACAGGCGAGCTCTCGTTTGGTCGCTCCACAGCTGGAGTCCTGCTCGACCGAACAACACCATTCAGTGATTCTGTCAAACGCGTGTGTGGTTCGGCCCGTCGGCTCTGGAGACGAACAAGGTGGTGCAATGGCACAGGGGAGCTCTCGGGTCGGACTGATAAACAATAGCGTATCTTGTCTTTTACTCTTACTGTGGACGTTCTATCTGCTGCAATTCTACGTCCTCCGTTGTGAGAACATTGCGCCATTCCGGCGGAGCGGCTCTCTCTGCCCTCCTGGCTCCGTGCCTCCTCGCAGAGAGCCTTAAAACAGAGGCGTTCACCGTTCTCTTTTGCCTTTCGAGCCCAATGAGGCGTCGGGAAAAGAAGGCCTGATGCCAGGATGCGACACGCAAACATACCGTAACTACACACCGACGCCGACCTCCAGCGGTGCGTTTGCGTCAGCCCACATCTGTGCGCAGGCGCAGCCCCATTGTGAATGCCGGTTTGCGTCGGCGCCGCATCCCGCCACGGTTGGAAGCTCCGGCTACGTGTTTGCCGAGCGCTAATCTCGGGCCGCTAAGTCGAGTCATCTGCACTCACTCGCAGCTTAGTAATCAAGTGACTAATTTACAGGCCGGCTTCCCCCGTGGGGCCGCGAGGAGTCAGCGCGTCTGTGGCAAAGCCTCAGTTCGGCTTCGAGAGCGCGGCGCTGTGTATCGCTCCGCAATTAGCGCGCGCGCTCGCTAGCAAATATATTATTGCGTCTGGAGCCAGTCACGCTTTAGTCACGTCTTTTCAAACATCTGCCGTGGATGTTGTTGTATGTCACGTTTTTAGTGCTTCAGAGGACGACGTGAGCCAATAAAGCATCAACACAGCTGAAATTTTAATTACACACCGTTCTCCACAGTAGGTTACGGCTGGAACTAACTACTGCGCGTTGCCTCCACATCCTCTTTGGGCACCTCTACCCAAATACGCTACGTATCCGATGTCCCAGGCTGGATATTTCCAGGCATATTTCTCAGCATAGTGATTTATGAAAGCTGCTGGCAGCTTGGAGATGACTCAATCTGCCATAGGCTCTACCCCCCTGCTCCCTTTACCTCGTTTCCCCCCCCCCACCCCTAGGAATGTGACATTGTAGGCTGTCTGTCCACTATTTATAGCAGGTCACCGTGGTGACACCGTTACCTTTATATACCCGGTGCCAGACAGGGCAGAGGAGAGGAGCTGCAGGACTGTGTTGTTGCATCCTGAGCAGCGTCGCCGTCGCTAAGTCAGTGAAACACGTCCTTCAGCTTCTTTATTTTGACTCCGAGCCTTTTGTTTTTGCACTTTGCCTATTTGTTTACATTTGCCTGTTTAAATAGACTGCGGAGAGCGCCCATCATTGTCCGCCTGCAATTGCGGCGAGGGTTGAGAAGAGCCACAGACAGACAGAAAGAACTTGCTTGTTTTTCTACACCATAATTTCTTGACCCCAGGCCACAGGCAGAAATAGCTCCACGGCCAGAGCCTGTAAAAAGACTTTGGACCGAACTCACTATTCTCTCCCTCTTTCCAACACACACTCCATGTGTGTGTAACACACATGGAGAACCCACTTGTACGCTCATGCAAAGGCGTTGTCTTGGGCTCTTTCCAGCTCCAAAGCCAACATTTTTTCTCTCTAACTAGCAAAAAAGTGCATATTTACCACAGCCTGTGCAGATTTACGTAGTAAACCAAGCCTTTATTTTGAAGTATTTTAACAGAGATCCGATTTTTTGGTACAGGACATTTCATATTATCATTTTTGGTAAAAATAATATTGTTAAACTATGAATAGAAACATTCATTATTGTAGGGAAGATTTAGCTCCACGTGTTCTAGAGATTCTGCCGACTCCGGTGGATCATCACTGACTTAGATCATGAGCATCCTGTGCCTGGATCTGTGATGTCGCACTCTGTATCCTGTGTAAGTGAGATGCTGTAGAAAAGAGAGCTGACATCTGAACCTAAAGGCCCTGTGTCTGAGTTCATACAGGACATTTTCATCCTACTGTATTGTCTCTTTTCCTCCTCTGAACCCACTCATACTCCCCCTGGTGTATTATCCCCCCACTTCCTCCACCTTCTCTTCCTGCCACTCCTTCATTCTCTTAATTCCACTTTTAATGATTTCTCTCACTCGTGCCTCACTTGCTTTGTCCTCTGACTCTCACCCGCTGTAAATCTCCATCACGCTTCACTCTTTTCACTCCTGCTTCATTTTCTCTCCCCTGCCCCGTGTCCTTCCTCTGCAGTTGGAGACTAGAGAGGGTTCTGGGTTGATCAGTGGACCAGCAGCTCCTGGCTCGGCGGCGCCGCAGCACGGCGAGAGCCCGTCGCTCTGCTGTGAGGAGCAGCGGAGGCTCTTGGCAGACACACACTCGCCCGCCATGGACCTGCGCTGCCAACTGGAGCACAACGAGAGGGGCTGGTTAAAGGAGAAGGCTGAGCTGCTGGAGAGGTTTGACGGGGAGAGGAGGGAGTGGGAGAGCCAGCTGAGAGATATGCAGAAGAAAATAGAGGAGGTAAGATGTGTCACCAAGAGAATACGTTTCTATTTTCTAAAATCTGGTTTGAAGGTTAAGTTGAAGGTGAAGTTAGATTCAGTAACTTGAGGGAAAATATAATTTCAAACCTATACCTTTTCATATTTCATAGTTTTTTTTGACGTCTACCCTACTAAGCTACATCCAGGATGTTACATCCTGTGCACTATTAACACCGTCAAAACAAAAGCCATGAACTGTGCAGCTGCAGAATATGAAGAAAGGAAATAGCAGAGGGCGGCGGATGAGTGTTTGTCTTCTGTCTCCAATGACCTGCAGCAGCGTAGAGGGAAGATTGCATGCAACAGAAAGAGTTTCATTGGTCGAAATAGCGTAAAATATACAATGTCAATGTAAACTACGTTCATTCAGTTTTAATTAATAGAGGGAGCTGGCTGAGAATTATTGGGTAAACGATACCAGAGCAGTGCTGGATGCAGAACGGAAACCGCGTTTAGCAACATTTTCCTAAATAAGGAGGACAAAGGTCAAGAAAGAGGAGCTTTGGCACGGGTGGTCCAAATGTGTGTGCCGACAGACCGGGCTCTGGCGTGTCCAGAGGACCGGAGCAGGGTTGTTAATGAGGGAATCTGTCGTTGGATGGGGTGCGATGGCGCTGGAGCAGTTTGCTATCGAAAGCACATGTGGCTCTCATTTGTCCCTGTGAGACCTGAAAAAACGAGAGGGGGAAAAACAGCAGAGAAATATGAAGTCCCATCATGACATTGTGTGATGGGAAGAGAGCCCAGTCAGCATGAAATAGGACTATTTTGAGCGTCGATGGTACAGTAGGAGGCCAGAGGTTATTTGAAAGAATTCTTTGAATGTTTTTCTAAACCTCAGTTCTCTAAATATGTCCATACGATTTGCTATAAAGCGGCCTTGGCCGACGTCTCATCAGCCCATATTAGTTTGTGATTATACAGTAGCTCAAGATGTGGCCTGTGGTTATTTGCACAGATTACTCCCAATTTAGCAAATCCTTGTGATGTAGGATGTTCCGTCAATATTTTATCTGACTATTCATGTTTTGTTTTCTATTTTTTGTTTAGACCAATAAACCTTTGAGGTGATTTGAGACTGTATATGAAATCTTTCATCTCCCTCATGTTTTCAGCTGTACTGTGAAGTGAGGGCCAAGCGCGAGGGGGCCGGACCGGGCCGCGGGCGTCAGGATTACAGAGACGCGCACAGGCTGAGCATACGTTCGAGCAGCACCGGCTCCAGTCTGCTCAGCGACAACTCCCGCTCGGAGCCGCTCAGCAGCTGCAGCGCTTCGGAACCAAGCAAGCCCCCACCTCTACCCGCCTTTGGGCGCCACCGGGGCGCCACGGGCGACGCCTGGGATGGCGCCTGTCCCCAAGCGGGCGGCGCCTGCGATTTCGATTTTAATGTCGGCGCTCACTTCACTCATTCACAACCTGAGCTGCGCGCTGGCTGGAGGTCAAAGGGCGCTGAGGATGCGGCGGCGTTGGATGCTGCTTTCCATGGAGCTTCTGGCTGTGAAGCGCCACAGGAACATGTCTCTGAAGGGAAGGACGTCCATCTCGGCACAAAAGAAGACTCTCTTTGGTCTGAACCTAGTTCTGGCAGCGACAAGAAGAAGAACACCACAGCTCTCAGTGCTGTAAGTGTAGCCGTTTTTAAATGAAGCAAAATGTTCTATATTTGAATCGTGTGTTGATGGAGTTTTCATCACTTACTTTGTCTTTGCTTCTTGGCTCTGCTGTCAAATACTTTGTTTGATCCTCACTATTCCTGTACCGTGCCCTATATACTTGTTTCTGTCATTCCTCTGAACAGAGAATCCTCTTGACTATTTTTGCGGAGTCCTTCAGATGTGCTCAGTCTCTCCTTCTCTTTGTCTCAGGCTCTGAAGGAGATCGCCCGTGTCAGCGAGGAGCTTTGTAGCTACCAGGATGAAATCAGGAAGAAGACTGGCGATAAGGGGTATATAAAACCTCACTGCCATGTCACCATCTGGTCTAGTCACTAGTCACAGATTACATACATTTGATACACTATCCACAAAGTAATTTGATTGTTTATCTACAGGAACCTGTCTGACTCCCTGTGTCACCCTGGAGACAGGCAGATGCTGTTAGTCCATGATAACACAGGACTGGAGGAGGACGCCGACCTCAGGCAGATTTATGATGATCTCTGGGCCTTGCAGAGAGACAACTGGATAACACTGTCACCAAACAGCACCTGGTCGGCCAATAAAACAGAGAGCACATCCTGTAGAGCCGGAGTCAGTGATCCAGACTCGCGGACAAGACCTGAAACGCTGTCCGACATGGATGAAGTAGCTCCGCCCATCCCTCCCCGCAGCTCTTCCTGGAATCTGAGCGCACAGAGCCACCCAGAGACGGAGCTCCACATCCTAGAGTCCCCCGTCACGACTGTGAGGAAGTGTCACAGCCCCTGTGTGCTGGTGGACAGGAAGTGCAGCAGCCCGTCCATCGTCAGGAAGTTTGAGGCGATGCTGCAAGAAAACGAAGGGAAGGTCCTCGTGGACGGTGCCGTGACTTCATGCGCTGTACCCGCTAACTCTAAGTGTAATACAGGCTGCTGCCACAACCGCTGGTCCTGTGACACGAGCAAGTTCAGTAGCAGCAAGTTGTCCGCGTATGGGACGGTCCAAAAAAGCTTTTCTGAGGTTAATATACGCAGCGCTGGGAAAGACTCGCCCTCTGAACACAGCGTTGGTGGAAGCGATGCAAAAAGCCCCCAACTCCAAATGCCTCCGGCCCTCAGAGAATTCCCTTTAGCTCCACTCTTGTCCTTGTCGGAAGTGCCACCTGCCAACGCCAGCCTTCAGGGCTCCAGGAGAAACATAATGCTGGAACAAAAAACAGCCGAGTTCAACAGAACTTTGTTTCAAGCCGAGATGGGTCGAGGTGTAGAGGAACCAGAGATTCTCACTGTGACAGGTGTCCAGCCAGCCCTTTTAGCATCAGATGGGCATTACCCTCTGAGGAACACTAAGTTTCAACCAAGTATCTCCAAAGGCTCCACAGACATCTTGGACGTGAATCCTGGAACCACAGTGTATCTCTGCAACTTGGATTCCACAGTTCAGGAGCCCAAAGTCCAGCCACGGGGAATGAGATGTTTTCCTGAAGGTCAAGAGGTCACAGTGAAGCAGGAAGCCCCTTTTGGACCCGAAGAGCCGCAGGTTAACCTCACGGACACCGCCACAACAGCAGCTCACACTTCTGAGGTCAAGCACCACGTCCAAATAACAAGCAGCCCTTCGAGGAAAACACAGCACAGAGCAGCCACAGAGGACCTCTTTCCCGAACCGGGCCAGAACGTAGAGGGTTCTGAAAATGCCCATGAAGCCAAGCACGTGACGGCCAGAGTGGGTCCAGTGCAGCAGCCGTCTGCAGAGAGCAGAGACAGACACATGATCCAGCAGGGGCCGAAGCATGTGCCTGTGCCTCCTCCCCACTCGGACTCCTCGAGACCTGGGCCTCGGATGATGAATGACCACCCCTGGAAGCCCCTCACCCTGGCTGCGTACCCTCGTCCTGAGGGATCCAGGTCCAACTACGGGGCGCTGGAGAGGATTCTGAAGAATTACGAGAGTGCAGCCAGGGCTCAACAGACCCAGGGACAAAAGAATGAGACGGCGTCAAATCCCAACCTTAGCGTTGAAGAAGAAAGGGCACTGGACCTGGACATGCTGGACATGGACCCTCTGACCTCAGCTCCTAAAATGAGGCATACACAGTCTTCACACACCTCCCAGACACACAGCACACAGCTCAGCAGCAGCAGTGCCATGACTGTGAAAGAGATGCAGCTGATAGTGCAGGTGGGTAGACTTTGAAATGATATATGTCCATTTTCCTTTGACAAAATTTGAATTCAATTACAATAGAGGACCTGGATGAATGTGCACATTTTATTCTTTTTGCCTCTGAAACACTGAGCGACTGTCCTTGACTGAGGACAGCTCTGGTGGGACTCTTGTTTATTTTTGGTGCGTGCAGAAGCAGGCCAAATCCTCCATTATCATCGGGGCATCTGGGCCATTCCACTGCTCAAAGGCTCCGAACAAAAGAAACCAACGCTGTAGCGTCTAAGATTAAACTTGGCAGGAGGTCCGACGCCCTCCACCGGCCGACGCTTATCTTTCAGACTTTCTCTGCAGTGAAAAGGTTTCTCTGGGCTTGTGTGTTGCAATTACAGAAGCTTCTGCGAGGAGCCAGCAGAATAGGAGCGCTGGGCGAAGCACGGAGATGAGGAAGCCGCTTTAAAGTCACGCAAATGTTCAAGAAATTATGGGGGTATTTTATTTGACCTCACAAAGTCAATGTAATTACACAATTCTAGTTTGGCCTCAACAAGGAGCAGTGTCCTGATAAACTGAGGACTGGTAGTGCTGGTAAACAGCAGCATGTGATGAGTATTTTGTTCCAGATTTTCTCGTGTTGCCCGACAGGAATAACTTTTCACATGAGCAGACCTCGATCGCTAGTGTTCCTGTTTGAAATATGCCTGTTGTTTTCCCAGGGTCAAGAAGACTACAGAGGGAACACGTGACAAAATGTAAAGTATCTGTGTGACTGCATTGGACCGTTGGCAGGACGGCGCGCTCATTCTCAGCGGTAATGTGTTCGTTTGTCCCCAGGAGAGCGGCCAGTCGTCCTCCTGCTCGTCGTCCTTCAAGAAGAGCTTCTCGAGGCCCGCCCGTCCGTCCAATCGGCGCCTCCCCTCGCGATGGGCCAGCCGCTCCCCGACCTCCTCCTCCTCCCCCTCTTCATCTCCGTCCGCCACGCCCGACGTGCCGCCGCCCATCCTCCTCCACCAACACGCTGCCTCCTTCTGCTACTCGCGCGGCTTCCACATGGAGACTGTCATCATTTGAGCGCGGTGTTTGAAATGACCAGAAGCCTTCAGTGATGACCTCTGACCCTGTCCTGTCTTATTGCCTATAGACAAAGTGCTTTAGCTGTGAGGTAGCTCGCTTAGCTTAAGAATGTACACATTCGCATCCAGTGGAACCCGACTGACCAAGGACAGGAAGGGATGGAAAACAGCAGGATGGTCTCATGCATGCACAGCCTCAGAGCACGGCTGAGACCTCGGCTCCCAGTCAACAGTCACATTCAGTATTTCAGTCAGTTCTTCCTGACTCATTGCCACCGTTTAAATCCTAGCTTTGACTAGAGTAGCTTTGCAAATGTACCGACACCTCTGTTTTAACTAAGGTACGGTATCTACAGTCCAGGAGGATGTCATTTAATGCATGTTCAGAATTTTGTGTGCTTTGTGCACAAAATATAAAGTAACATACATGTGTTGGTTTTAGGGACGCCGGAGCAAAGCTAGTTTCTCTCTGCGTGCTAATTAAGCCGCGTGGTTTGTTCTACCTTCTTAATTAATACCCACAGTAGATGCCGGGACTGTACCTTGCCTGTGACTAAAATATTTTGTTCTACGTTCATGACTTTTCACAGTTAAGCGAAAACGGTATTTACACATTTTCAACAGATAGATTCAAACAAGTTGCTTTTTTATACCTTTGTACCAAAGGCTAGTTTTTTCTTTTTATGTAGTTAGTTTCTTTATATGTTTTCTTTTTCCTGATTTGAAAACCCCACAACATTGCATTGGCAGTTATGTTTGATCTCCAATCAAAATGTTAAACCTCATACAAAGGAGCCAGTTTTTGTGCTTAATAGAAGTAATGGCTATAAAAACCTATTAAACCGCCTTTTTTCTACTCTTACTGATTCCAAATGTGTGGACATTGCTCGGCAGAGTAGTGCAGTTTTTTTGGGTTACAGTGAGTCATATGATGAAGACGCCGCCTTTGCTGTTTTTTTGTGTAATAAAAGTAAGGACTTATTTACTGTGCTTCTCATTTCATGACACACACTGAAGTAGTTACATACTGTACATGTTCTCCTTCCACTAGCCTAGTGCACATGGTTTCATCCTCTGCAGTTTACCTACTTCGGACTTTATCAGCTGATCATCAGCTGATCATCTTAACCTAAGATGACCTTGCCACTGTGCAGCTGCCGCTCCAGTCTGAGCATCGTCAGTCCTCAGCCTGCAGGAGGAGCAATATTTTGATTGGCATTTTGTTTCTGTGGCCACATTAAGAGGAGTCCCAGGTGACTCACAGACATGAAGCACCAGAGCCGATTGATGGTTTGGCTCCTTTAAAGTCTCTGGTTGACATGTTTGGAGACACTGTGATCTCCTCCTCTGAGATAATGACTGCAGAGCTACAGTAAATGACAGCAGCAGAGGAGCAGTTCAACACTGTGGGAGTAACTGTATGTCTGTGTGCCTTGTAATGTTGAGGTACATTGTGCATGAAAAGCTTTTTTCTGAATATGCGACTATGTTTACATCTCATGATGTAATGAGCCTCATGTTACTTCATGATACCAAAAGTAAAATGACGTACGGTGTGGTAAATAAACCAGTTTTGCATCTTTACACACACAGATAGGGACAGATGCATGACCCTTGACCCTGAAACCCGGTACTCCACGCTGACTGAAATAACAGGTGCGACAATGTTATGGTGCCTGAAATCCTACCCTGGTGCTCAGATAAATATAAATATTGTCATACTATGTGCTGCTCACTTCCCTGTTTTCCTCTGTCAAGGTTGGGCTGCCGTTTAGATTCCCTTTACTGGCCCAGGGTCAAGTCTCAATGTTTCCAGATGCTGGAATGATTATATAAGCAGTGCTAACTGTTTTGATTCCAGATCTGCTTAAACACAGTAACACTGGAAAGAATTTATTGAACAATCTGTATCTAATTATGCAAGTACAGAGTAGCTGCTGTAGTTAACAAATGTTTGTCATCAAGTGTAGACACAGCAGCTATTTGTGACAATGGACAATAGTCTATTATTTTGCCAATATCCACTGACAAAATGAGGCGTGTTTGTATTTGTGATGTGACACACACACACACACACACACACACACACACACACACACACACACACACACACACACACACACACACACACACACACACACACACACACACACACACACACACACACACACACAATGGTTATTGTAAAGATGGGATTATTACATTTTAAATAAATAAATAAATAAGTTGATATATTTTTGATCTGCATGTTTTCATGGATTAGAGATTATTTACGCACTGAACCCTAAAGTTGCATGTATTTAGTCACTTTTATGTGGGTTAAGTAGCTATAGTTACATGTAAATGGCTGCTGTTGTCAGCGGCCATGACTATGTGCCCTCCCCACACTCCTCATGGGAAACCTCCAGGCACCACAGAGCCTCTGGCACCTGCCCACCTGCCATTCTTACTGCCCTGAAATAGACGCTTACTGGCACCTATGTGACCCGTGTGTATGCATGCGCAGGAGTGTGTGTGTGTGTGTGTGTGTGTGTGTGTGTGTGTGTGTGTGTGTGTGTGTGTGTGTGTGTGTGTGTGTGTGTGTTCCTGAGCTTGGTGAGCTGGTATAGGGCCATGCTGACTGCAGCGCATTCCCTGACATCCTGTGGAGTCTCCGGCAGCTGAATATTGATCCACATGGGCCACATATAATGCACACACACAGATGTACGTGCAATAAAAGTGCATGTAGACAAATGTGGGTAAAACGTCAAACCGCCTCCTGTCTTTTCTCCATCAGCCGGGATGCAATTCCAGACAGGTTTCCATTATCAGCAGGAGACTGTGGCACTACCCATAAGAATTAACGGCTGAATATGAACGTACGAGTGGGTAATGAATGGCAGCCATTACACTGTGCATTTCACTAAACACTTTACACAGCTATATATGTGTGTATATGTACATACAACTAAATTTGTTTTAAACTATGAAGCAACTATAAAGCATTTTCCACCATGCTCTGGTGTTCTTCAGGTGCTGCACTTCACAGAATGATATTTAGTGACAGGTTGGAGGCTAGAGCTGTGTACAGAGCCAAAAGGAGAGCCGGCATGTCTGGGATGCCTGCCTGGAAAGAGTCCCATCAACTTTTTTGAATTCCTTCCTCCCTTTTAAATAGACCAGAGATGTGTGGAGACAGACTCGTAGTCAGTCGTGGATTCAGTGTCTCCTTGTCGATGAGCTTTCATGCTTGAAGAACAGATCTGTTCAACAAATTCTCCCATTTAGGAACAATTACGGCACAGTATGATTGGCCATGAGTGATTATTCACGCATCACATGCAATGTTGTGGTGCTACGATTAATGCTGCAGCCCTAACCCCAACACATCACTTTTACACACTAATTTGTTTCATGCTTTTGATGCAGCATATCTCTGGGATTCTGGGTAATAAAGCAGAAAGGCATTTTTGATTCTTCAGTTATCTTTCACAGCGATGTTCAAAGCTGCCAAAAGCACTACATCATATGTGTGAGGTTGGAAGGGAAGGATTTATACTCCATAACCATAGATCACAGAAGACAGGAAGTGTCTCCCTTGGCACATCTCCCATCTATTTCCTGCACATCATGGTTTTTATAACATTCCTTTCGTTTGTCTCTTCATCCAAATGTCCTTATTTCTAACTGAAGATAGTTATTATTGGTATATTAGGTTCAATGTTTCTAGGAAACAAGTACATTTTGTTTTAGTCTCAACCTTTGTGGAAAGCCTAAAATGATGGCTGTTAGTCATCCACTATCCACTACATCCACTATATCCACTACATAAATATATTCAGTATGATCGGTATCCCAGTCATGCCGTTTGATGATCAAAGTCAGTAAAAGGCTGTCATCGAAGTTTTAAGACTTGGAGGCATTATCTAAGCACCTTGGTCAGTATTACTGAATAAGGACATGGCCGTAGAGTCAGTTTCTCTGTATAGTGTGTTTACAAAGATGTGACAGACAAAGAGCAGATCCCTCTGTGCAGAGCATCAACCAGAGATTAATAATATTACACTTCCTATTTGACAGTAAATTATTGCGTGTAGATTGTAAGATATACTGTACATAACATAATGTATATGACTCGTTATTACAGCTGAGAAATTACTGTTTTTATTCCCTGACTAGATTGTAGTTGTTAGTGTTTTTCCACCCCCCTGTGGAGAAAGAGAAGAACAACGCGCTGCGGCCGTTCAGGCGAGAGCTGCAGTTGCTAGACGGACAGATTTTAGAGTAACACCACAGGAGTCACATAAGAAAGGTTAGTGTCTGCGTTTTGTTTATATTTTTGTGTAACAGTTAGTAGATCCTAAATTAAGCTTTTGTCACTGATCGGTATATTTGCGTCTCCTTGTGTTATATATAAGTGAAAATTAGCGATATAAAAACCTTTGACATGAAATTCCCAAATATAAGCATAAAGACCAAATTGTATAAAAAACAACGTATCAAATCCGCCGAGCCCAGTTTGCGGATCAATACACAAGCAGTGCTTTCAACGGGGCTTGTGATTTCCTAAATGGATCTCACTAACACATTCAGATTAGTGGATCCTTTGTAAACAGTAAGTGTTTTCTCATGCAGCTTTATTGTTTATTGTCAAGTCAATGAGTGATAGTCCTCCATCACAGGGTCAGCCTAGGAATAATTGAAACAATAGCTCATGTTGTCTCAGTTACGTTTTTTTTTTTTAGTTTTTTTATGAAGTGATATTTTTACAGTAGCTTCTTCCTATTCAAGTCCAAACTGAATCTTTTCTCCTGTCTCTTTTGTGTTAATACAGCAGCAGGATGGTTCTCCATGCACTTAAGCAACAGCTTCTAAAAAGCAGCTGTGCCTTTGGAAGCTGGGCCAGGTAACGATGTGATGTCATCGCTGAAAAAACGTCAGATGCACACAATTAAACCCAACACAAATCTCAAATGCAGACATGACTAATGCGTGCTGCCTCCTGATGTTAATTTCTAATTGTACCAGCTCTGCAAAAAATCCTAAAATTACAACTAGATTTTAAGGACATTCAACCATTAACCACATAGTATTCCTAATGTATTCTGTATGCATTAAATGAGAGATCTGTTCAAATCTGTTCTAAGTGTATATGGATCAACTGTGATTTGTTGTAACCTGTTGCTGCTTAGACTGATGCAGACACAGAGCAGTGGCTGTGTTTACTCCAGCACCCATGACTTCAACCCAAAGGAGGTCAGAGAGAAACTGCAGGCCTTTCCTGGAGGCTCCATTGATCTGCTCAAACAGGACTGTGGCATTGCTATACTCACCATCAACAATCCCTCCCGCATGAATGCCTTCTCTGGTGAGGTCACTAACGCCCTTAAGTGACTATATTAACACAGTTACACTGTATCTAAGCGTGTCGTGCTGCTCAGTACAGTGCTGCTTTCCATCCAGGCAGCATGATGGTGCAGCTGGAGGAAAAGGTGAGCCTGTTGGAGAACTGGTCAGATGGCAAAGGGCTCATTGTTCATGGCGCCGAGGGAACATTCTGCTCTGGGTCAGACCTAAACGCTGTGAGAGCAATATCCAATCCACAGGTACAACGAACACTACCTGTCTCCCTGTGCTTACATTCATCGTTCATTCATCACCAAATGAGGACAACCTTTTACACTGTTTTGCTGCTTCATTGTTTTATGAGAATTCTATGCTCTAACATGTCTTAGTAATTCCTTTTGTTTTGTAGGATGGGATGAAAATGTGTATGTTCATGCAGAACACTCTTACAAGACTCCTCAGGTAAGTCCTCTAATCTACTAAATATTTGGCAAATTCCAAGACCAGCTGCAAACAATGCGTGTTTGAGAATTTTCCTTTTCTGTTGTCTAATGCTCAACACTAAACTGAGTATTTTTCTTCATGCAGGCTGCCTCTGATTTCTGTTGCTCTGGTGGAAGGGAAGGCACTGGGAGGAGGCGCTGAACTCACCACTGCCTGTGATTTCAGGTAATGATTTTTTTGATGATCCTTTCATTTAAAAGTTGCAAATACTGTAATCCAGTCTCTTTCCTCTCTCACATAAACACAGAATAATGGCATCTGATGGTGTGATCCAGTTTGTCCATAGACATATGGGCCTGGTCCCGGGCTGGGGCGGAGCTGCGCGACTTGTCCGGATAGTTGGAAGCCAGAACGCACTGAAGCTGCTTGGTGGTGCCGTAAAAGTGGACCTTGAATTTGGCCTGCAGATTGGTTTGGTAGATGGAGCCCTGGAGGCCCCCCAGGCACAGGACAGTGCAGACACTCTCTTAGAGCAGGCTGAATGCTGGCTGAGTCGCTACACTAAAGGACCTACGCCTGTGATCCAGGCTGTAAAGAGGGTGGTGCTCTCAGGGAGAGAGCTCCCTCTGTCTGACGCTCTGAGGACTGAGAAGGATGTATTTGGGACGCTGTGGGGTGGTCCGGCTAATCTGCAGGCCCTGGCCAGCAAGTCCAAACACAATTGACACAGTTAAAGTGTCTCTGTATGCATCCTATCGTTTCAGCAGATCATTGCATATCTAGTCAGGAATGTTGTGCATAAACTGCTACAGTATTTCTGGGGAGACCTTGTCTCTTAAGATAAGATGAATGTTGTCTCAGTATTGTTAGTTGTCACATATTAAAAACACTTTGATATTTTGTTAATCTGTCTCAGTACGATGTTGTGCATGATCAACATGCAACAAAAGTGTTTGAACAGTGACACTGAACTATGTGAACTTATACTACATACTGTTGTTTTAGATGTGCAACAGAAGCAAGCACCAGGCTTAAAAATTTAAATTGCTGTACATCTTGAATATTTTGCCACTATTGGCTCCACATTTATTACATTTATAAAATTCCTTCATAAAATTAAACATTGAGAACACACAAAAGTGGCAGAATAAGGTTAGGTCTCTGGAGAACACCAGCCTTTACCTCATGGTTTTCATTTCAGGGGTCATGTTTCCAGAGAAGGTGCCTCACTGTGGGGCTGATAGAATGGACAGAATGTAATGTTTGCATGGCTGTAGTGTGGCAGTGCCTCAATAGGTAGAGCTGTTGGCCACCAACCATAGGATGGTTCGATTCCCGTCTTCCCCGAGTCACGTGCGAAGACACTGAACCCCAAGTTGCACTGCTGACATAGTGAATGTGAGTACCACTAGGTAGACAAGTGCAGGACCATTTATCATTAAAGTTACAATAGCCTTTTCAAAAAAATCTCTCTAACCTAAATTAATCAAGAAATAAACACAAAGAACCTTTTAGGATGATGAAATGAAACAATTTAATCTTAAATTACAAACCATGTAACAAATAATTTGCTAAGCAAAAACTGTTACATAAATTGTATTCTTCAAAATGGAAAGTCTACAACTGAGCTGATGACATAAGCATTTCAGAAATAGAAAAATAAGATGACTTAAAACTTGCAGGATGGCCAGTAGCTACGACATGTTCTTCTCTTTCAGATGATTTACAACCACAAAAAATGAAAATACAAACGAGTTAAAAACATTTACTTAAACTGAAACCAAGAAATATCACATTTCAAAACGTGGCCAACCAAGTCGTGCTCAAATAACTCTCTCTTCAAACACGCACAAATCACAAAACTTCAGAACCACACAAATTGAGAACACTTTAATAAAGGGCCGTTAGAATAAAATGAGGCCACAGAGGCCAGGAGCGTAAAATGAAAACACTGATACTTCACATTAAATTGCCAATTACTTAATGCTGGAAGAAGTTAAAATAACTTTCAGATTCACTTCTACTAAGCACACCAATTTAAAACTGCATTCCACAAGATTTAGAATTTCAGAAATCTAAAAGCAGGTAACTGAAAATTTTGAATGACTATGCTGTGAAATCAGATTACAACATAGTTTAAAAGACTTTAAATACTGTCCTGCATTCTGCTTTCTCTGAACATACGTCACAACTCTAAAAAGTCACATAATAGATTTTAAGTCAAAGTTATTAGGTAGAGGGTGGGCACAAGTTAACAAAGATTTAAATCTTTGCGGCAGGCCTATTTAGAGGCCATTTCTGTGCTATGTTAGCTGAGAGAGTTAAAGTGTAGGCATGTATCCTCATTTATGCCTTCTTTCACTGCACATCACAAACATGGATGGGACTCAAAGCAGCACTGGGTGCTTAAAACCAAAGAATAACTTGGCAAAAGCTGGTCATCAACTCACTCAACCTTTTCCACTTTCTTGAAATTTGAAATAGCCGAGTCGATGCCTGCAGCAAATGCTAACACAGAAGACTTCTGGCAGCTGAAAACCATCACGATGTGATGAATAGACAAACTCCTGGCTCACAACAACACACTAAATCCAAATGACTGCAAATCTAATGTTACTTATTTGTACTAGAATGCATATATTACTTCAACTGCATGAGTATATACGCCCAGTTGGCAGTTAATAGATACACCTTAGGAAAATCATTCCAGTCTAATATGTTGCACTTTAGAGTACTGATTTAGCTGGGTGATAACTGGAAACACAGATGTCTCAGTTACAGGTATTAAGCATGATATAAATAAAGGGGAAAGAAATTGCTTGGGTGGGTATGATATAATAAGACCCTAAAGCCACCGAAACTACTCCAGATATAGCTAGGTGTAGCTGCCAGCTGAGTGCATGACTCAAGACTGAAAAACAAATCTTCCAGATACCTCAATCATTGAGCCAAATGAGGCACCACTTTTGAAGGTGAAAAGCAAGTGTTCATCTAAAACCATGTTGATTATTTCTCTGTACCAAGAAATCCACCCACATTCGATCTGTGACTGAGTGAACGATCGCATAAACTCCGGAATAAATTAATGTAGTGGAAAAAAGCCATTTGATGATGATGGTCAGATCAGTGATGACTTCACACCTCCGTCACTGTACACTGCCCATCAGGCATTCTGGACCTTCCAGTGCTACTGGATGATGAAGAGGGAGACGCAGACTCTGCTCCAGGAGGGGCTCTGTCATCTGGATTCAGTCTTGGCCTCCTAGGCCTATCCTCCCAAGGCTCCAAATGCTCACCATCTCCTCCGTCCTCCTCTTCTTCTTCCTCCTCCTCCTCATCATCACTCCAGTCTCCAGAGCCAGACTCATCCACAGAAGTGTGAGGATCAGAGGACCTAGATGGTGAGCCCTCCTCCTCATCTTCCTCCTCTCCTTCTCCAGCTTCAGACCTCTCACTTGGGGGAGTGGGCCTGGGGCTGATTTGTAACTGGGAGAGGGCATCCTCAACAGCAGAACTAGTGCTGGTGCCAGGCTGACCACCAAGAGAGGTGGGAGGTCTGGCTGTGGCTGAAGGAGCTGTAACAGTAGACGTGAGACCTGTAACCTGCTGTTGTACCCCTGCTACTGTGGTATCAGCCCCATCAGCAGAGCTTTCACGACCTGCTGCCCCAACACCCTCAGAGTCCAAACGCAGTCCTGCCACACCCTTCTTAGGAATATCTAAAATGTCTCTCTTCATCTTGCGTCTACGGCCATGCTCGTTGCGCCTGTACTGCACCATGTTCTCCAAGTCGGCTACGTACAAAAAACCAGCAATCAGCATTTCTGCTGTTTTCTTGCCCTTGGAGAAAGCGTCCTCCAGCTCCCGGCTGGTTCGCTCATCATACTGCCACCAACCATTACGACCCTCATAATACCAGGCATGGTCGCTTGTTCCCCCACCTCGACCACCGGCCGATGCTTTTAGCTCCTCTGGGGAGAGAAGTGTAGGCCTTTCCAGAAAGTCATCCGGTACTTCCTGTCTGCATAGAGCGCAGCGTTTACTCTGCCAGGATGCTCCCTTAACACACAGGAAACAGAAGACATGATGGCATGGCAGTTGGACTGGATGGACGCAGCTCTGAAGGCAGATGGCACATTCTGGTACAGACAGGGCTGGGGACGAGTTGCTGGAGCCAGAGCATGATGATTCTGCACTGTTCCCACTGCCACCACCACTGTTGCTGCCTTTTTTAGTGGAGGGAAGCGAGCCGACGGAGTGGTCTACCTCCCCACAACTAGCCATCCTTAGGAAGTACTGCAGAAAAAGTGCAATCGTATCAGAAACATTACCTTTTATTTGTTACATCATTAGGTTTGAAAACAAACAAAAAACAATGTTTAAGATGAATTCTAGTGAGTTGTTACATCATAAAGATAGATTTAATAAAAAATGGCTGTGAATTTAACCTTCCATTTTTAAAGTGCTAATGCTAACAGGAAGTAGTCCAAAAGACACAATCAGGTCAAGATGTGAAAATATCCAACAATACTATCATTTAATATTATTAGTATTATTATCTGTAACCCCAAACAAAGCTGGTATAGTGTCTGATACTTACGAAAAGTGCCCTTAAAGCTGGTGTATCATTAGGAGAGCAGCTTGCCTTTCGGATTCGCCACTGCCATAAGGAAAGTAAAAACAAATGTGACACAAGAGAATAAAAATCCCTGTGTAAGCATTTATGTCCAAGTCTGCTCATACTCAATCTGATATGCGCTTAGATGTGACACACAAGAGACTCCTGTTAGCTGCTGCGCCAAACTGACTATTACAAGTTAGTGCTAATCCAGGTGCTTTAAGACGATGACAGTGGTTACTACAGTCCAGCCAACTAATATTTGTATGGCCGCGTGATGTTACTGTCACATTTCCACAGGAAGGTGCACACAAACCGGTGACATTGTACCAAACTTCTAAACATACGCTAGCTACACATCAGCTGCTTAAAATCCAAACAGTATGCTGCAACAGTTATTAAAACAAGCACGAGTACAACACCCATGCAACATAAAGGCCTATTCACTTGCAAACAGGTCGTAACAACGGAACCCAGCGCTGGCTAGGCTAAAGGCACGACTCGGACTCCAGCAAATAGACGGAGTTCCTCCGATGGCGCTAGCTTCTCTTAGCGGGGCGACATAAACAACAATGAGAAGCGTTCTCTCACGCTAGACGGAGCAACGACAACGACTACGCACCTGCCGTACCGTTGGATCGCGCCGCGCCGGCCTGGCTCGCGGGTGCGGGTGGGGTTTTTCTTGTCACCAACGCGTTCCCAGCGCTATTCCGCCGACTTTCACCGTTAACTCGCTTTGTTTTCCTCCGCGAACGAAGCTAGGATAAAGACGACGACGTAATACGCGCTGACGCAGGGTGACGCACGAGCGCCGGGGACGCATATCTTCGACGCACCACGGTCTCCGAGTCTTCCGGTTCGCTCGTGGCTAGAGGACGTTCGTGTCACAGAGGAGACGCGCGCCGACGAGACTTTGACTTTATCCGCACCAGGAGCCGACGCCACACGAACGACGATGTTTTCCCGCGCTGTGAGACCCGCCGCGAGCCTCGCCCGGAGCTTCTCCGCCTCGGCGCGGAGCGACGCCAGGGTGGCGGTGCTGGGGGCGTCGGGCGGCATAGGCCAGCCGCTCTCCCTGCTGCTCAAGAACAGCCCGCTGGTGAGTCAGCTCTCGCTCTACGACATCGCCCACACGCCCGGGGTGGCTGCCGACCTCAGCCACATCGAAACGAGGGCCCAGGTCACCGGCCACATAGGCCCCGACCAGCTAGGCGCCGCGCTGAAGGGCTGCGACGTGGTGGTGATCCCCGCCGGCGTGCCCAGGAAACCCGGCATGACCCGCGACGACCTCTTCAACACCAACGCCACCATCGTGGCCACCCTGGTGGACGCCTGCGCCCGCCATTGTCCCGAGGCGATGATCTGCGTGATCTCCAACCCGGTCAACTCCACCATCCCTATCACGGCGGAGGTCATGAAGAAGCACGGCGTCTACAACCCGAACAGGGTGTTCGGCGTCACGAGCCTGGATGTTGTGCGAGCAAACACCTTCGTGGCGCAGCTCAAGGGTCTCGACCCAGCTCGCGTCAACGTGCCGGTCGTTGGAGGTCACGCTGGGAAGACCATCATCCCGCTCATCTCCCAGTGCACGCCCAAGGTGGAGTTCCCCGCCGATCAGCTGTCCGCCCTGACGGGCCGGATCCAGGAGGCCGGCACCGAGGTGGTGCAGGCCAAGGCGGGCGCCGGCTCCGCCACCCTCTCCATGGCCTACGCCGGCGCCCGCTTCACGTTCTCCCTGCTGGACGCCATGAACGGCAAGGAGGGCGTCGTGGAGTGCTCCTTCGTGCGGTCCGAGGAGACGGCGTGCAAGTACTTCTCGACGCCTCTGCTGCTGGGGAGGAACGGCATCGAGAGGAACCTCGGGCTGGGCAAGCTGTCGGCCTTCGAGGAGAAGCTGGTGGCAGACGCCATCGGGGAGCTGAAGGCGTCCATCAAGAAGGGCGAGGATTTCGTGGCCAATATGAAATGAGTATAGGACACGGAGTTGGTTGAACACGAGCAACTGTGATTGATAATTTGTCCATCGTAATTTAAAATGCATCTGGGTAAATCTGAACATCTGCCAGTGTTTCCTCTCGCTTTTTTTCGAGCAGTAGGGTCATTTTCAGACATCTTGATTTTTGGCCTTGATCGCTAATGTTTCGAGGTCTCCCCTCTTCAAACATGGCCTATTTTTGCACTTATAAGTCTGTGTAGATACTGTACTGTGACTCCTATCTATATTTTGAAAATGTCAAATTTCAAAGATCATATTTTCATGTACAGTCCATTGTGGATTTAACTGCTGTTTGCATTAGGAGGAAATACTGTAACACCTGTTGATGCAAGAAGATGTTACTGGTGAGCAACATTAGCACTCCCTTAATAAACAGTTCAGCTTTAAAAATGTGTTTTATTTAATTTTCTTTCGTCATACAAAAATAATTCCATTTGACAGCGTACAGATGAATCTGAGACTGAATACTTGGAACCACGGTCAGGCCGATAGAAATCAAAGTGATCGTTACTCAATTATCATTTATGAAATAGTCTGCTTTAGTGGTGGTACAGCTGGACAACTTGGCATTAATGATTCAGATTGTCCACGTGAGCTCGTTCAATTGAAAACATATATTCTTAAGATCGATCTAGAAGTTGTTACACTGGTTTGCATATTACACATATTACAGCTGCTACACTTTGCACCCAGATAAGATCGTGGCGACCTTTGGACAATAAATAGCAGCTTATAAATTGTTGCGAGTGGTTTCATTTGATTAATGCATGACAGACGCAGTTACAAATCCATTATAGTTTTATTTGACATACAGGTGCCTTTGGTTCCTTTGGAGCTTTACTGCGAGGACTGATTCCGGTCGATGTGGTTTCTCACTTCATGCAGATAAAGCTTTTGTCCAGGACATACAGAACATATGCTGTTGTAACTCCTTTGATTGACAGCGTGCAGGTTCTCCTTATTAGCTTCTCTCAGTCAGTCAGTCTGTAGTCAGATATCACAAGATGACGAGAGCAAACTCATTTTAGATTTTTTTTTTTACAGATTTTGCACCAAATAAAATAAAGAGATCTAAAGAACAGAGACAACAATAATAAACAACTGTTCTACATAATGTTGCAAATTCTACATTCAAACAACAAGACGCACAATGCTGTACCGAGCGGGGCCCTGTTAAATAACCGTGTCAACAAGCACGAAGGGTAATGTCTTTGCCTGCAGGTCCGTCGGCCTGACGCTCCTCCACGCAGCCACTTCTCTTTGCTGTTCAGGTGCAACAGCAGTTGCAGGAATTGAAGTAGCAGAGGCTCTGGGGCTGAAAACCAAAGCGTCTGAGGGGCCGCGGGGGCCGAAGTCTTGAGGCTGAATGTGCCCCATCCCATTTGTGCACAAACAGTATATTCAAATCATACAGGTACTGTAGCAGCAACACCCCTGCGGACAGGGGTCGAAGGGGGCGAACGGTGGGTGAGGAGGGGCATTTTAGAGGAGGAAGGAGCCCGGGGAGGCGCTGGAGCACTACTGTACAAGGCCGTCATCAGTAGACACGGGTTCTGTTTCATGGCCTCTGCGCTGCCTGTGCTCTGTTTTGTTCGTGTTGTCAGGGTCGTCGCGTTCACCCGCGTCCCTCTCTCGCTCCCTCTCCCTCTTCCTCTCCCTTCGACCCTCTGGGTTCTCCTTATCCTTGCGGTTGTTGCGATTTCTCCGTTCTTTTCGCTCGATCTTTTTTCGTCCTGGAAATCAAACAAACACATGTATTGGTGAAGTAGTGTCGAACCTCTTCGCAGCTGTAGAAATATCAGTAAATACAGTCTAACGTCCACTAAAATGCATTATAAGCATGTTATAAACAGCAATAATCACCCATCAGACACACCTATTCAGAGAGCGAACGCACTAAAACACTACATATTAGTCTTAAAATAGGTAAAGTTGCTGCAATGCTCCCCATTCGCCACTAGATGTCAGTCTTCAACCACAGCAACTGTCAACGTCATCTTTTAACAGTGCTGAGGACCTTTGTTCAAAATACAAAACCTTTAAATAAAACCCAGTGTTTCTGTTCACATGACACTATCTGAAAAAAGGGCAGAGTTTAGTAAAAACTGAAGGTTTATCTCTGTTAGAGTAACGATTATTAACGGTGATGACAGAACCCAGCCTCAGGGGCGTTGGAGACAGGACCTGCAAGCGAAAGCAGAGGAGGCCCTTTCCTGTTGTTGTGCGGCCGCTCCTCGTGTGTGCGTGAGCGCGGCCCTGCCCAGTCTGGCGGGTCGGGGATTGTGAAACTGCTGAACTAGGCAGCAGGCACAGACACAGAGCCAGTGAAACAGAGAAAGGATGCCTCTCAGTCTCGCTCAGCTTCGTTTCCTGCTCCGCACGCTCATCGTCTCCCTCTCCGTTGGGGACAGGGACTGTTTATTAATCTATCCTGGACTCAAGGTGCGACAGAAACCCATATGTGATGCACACACGCTGGGCTTATGTTACCAAACACTATTATAATGGACAGGCAAGAGGACAGGATGACAAAAGACAAAAAAACTGTACTTAAATACTGTATAATAAGCAGTGTCATAAAACTGTAATAAGCAGATTTATGTCCACATGGTTTAATAGCAGTTCTAAAAAAAATTAAAGATCCTAAAATAGCATACCATATATGGATAAACATATGGATGGATGAATGGATGGGTGATGGATGGATGAATGGATGAATAGATGGATGGAGTAATCTGCTACACTGACTCATTTGGGGTCTGCCCCCTATCCTCTATAAACACAGGAAGTCCCCTTCGCTCTCATTGTTTTCTCTGCCCTGACACCATAACTATTTACAAGTTCAGTGGATTAGTCATACTGTAGCCCCCGTGCTTTTGTCCAACCAAAGGAGAAACCCAATCCATGCCGGTGCTGAGATGATTAGGAGCGTGTTTATCAAACCAACCTGTGCTTGGTTAGCCAGACCATTTTCTGATGTTTTCCTGTAAACTGCCTGTTGACATGTGTAGCACACTGTCAGTTTAAAGAGTTCCTGACATTATCCATTAAAACTTGGCTTTCGTGAAGGTACTAAATGACTGTTTAAAGTGCTCCAGAACCTCCAAAGGTGCCCAACTTAGCATGTGTGATCCTGACGTCCCCCGTTGTCGCCTCGTATCTCTGCCTGCTCACTGCAAACAGTGAGTTACGATGCCTGTGGCCACAATGCGACTTCTATGAGTTACAGCATATTCACAAAGCACTGGTCCCAGTAAACTGTGCACAGAGAGGGGCTTTGAGGGGGGGACACTATACTATGTGTGTTTGCATTAGTGCACTAGTGAACGTGAGCAGTGGAAACAGCCTAAAATCTGAAAAACCAAACAAAGAAAGGTCTTAAAAACCAAAGAATAGGGCGAAGAAAGTGAAGTAAAGAGTGACACTAAAGATAAGCTGAGGTTTATGTGAGTGTGTGTGTGCGTGCGTGCGTGCGTGCGTGCGTGCGTGCGTGTGTGTGTGTGTGTGTGTGTGTGTGTGTGCGTGTGTGTGTCTGTGTGTGTGTGTGGTTATAATCACACTGTGTGTTTTCTGGTGGGATATCCTCCGCGGCAGGCGTTCTGTCGTCCGGATAGCTTTTGGCGGGAGCCAGGCTGGGATTAAAGGCTGTGGACTGTCCCACAAGTGGAATGCCTGGTGTACGTGTGTGTGTGTGTGTGTGTGTGTGTGTGTGTGTGTGTGTGTGTGTCCTCCCTGACTGACTCGTTGATGCTATGTTGCTTAACTGTATGTCTGTGTGTGTGGGAGGTAAAGGGGGGTAGAGTTTACAGAGGACACATGGTCTATCAGCAGGTTGATGGGACAAATTATCCAGCTTATCCAGCCACAGATTTCTCAGGTTGCCAGACATGATGGCTGCAATTTTAAAAATTGTTGAGCTTGTTCCACTGGACGTTCTGGTGGTTCTACAGAACTACAGGATGTAAGAACTGGAGGTTTGACACCAATGATCAAGATTTAAAGAAATGCTGTAGCATTTTTTTACAATCTTGATAAGTTTTTTTGATTGAGTATGCATTAAGAAATGTCTATAATATATCTTAAATATTTCTTAAAGAAGGATGGTGAAAGAAAGGAAATGAGGAAAGACTAATGTGGAGGAGTAAAGAGTGTAGCAAGGAGAAAGACAGGAGAAGCAGAGACAGGACAGAGGGGGGAGGATGAAGCAGAAGATGAGGAAAGGAGGATGTATCAGTGTCGAAGGGCTGCTGGAGGATTACGGGGGGCTCTCTGAGGTTGGACCATTGACCCCGTAGCGTGTGCAGAACGTAAACAGCGAGGAGAGGATGCTCCGAGGAAGATAATTAGCTCTCATTCACTGCAACTGGGTAATTCATGGCTGATAAACAGGGTCTGTGGTGTTTCAGCTTTCGTTCTTTTCCTTAAGCCCCCCCTCCACCCCCCAGCTCTGGCTGGATCAACAGAGCTGTCAACTCTACGCTAAAGTCTCGGCCCCGACCCGGCTGACTGGGAGCACCACCGGGGGCTTATATGGGGGTCTGTGTTTTCTTTGGAGTGGGGAGTGAGTGTGTGCGATGGGGTGAATGGATCCGCACAGAGATACAGATAAAAAGTGGGTACAAGAGGAATTGCCAGGGCGACAGAGGGCAGAGGCTTCCTTACAAATGACCACAGACACCAACGGCTGTGCCCGTACTGGTTTAAGGACGCAAAGTTGCTATGAGTTTCTTTGGTGGTGTGCAAACGTGAAAGTGTGCGTTTGAGTGTGTATCTGCTTTTGGTTATGTGCATTCGTGTGTCGGTATGTGCCTGAGAGAGAGCGTGTGTATGAGTGTGTGTGTGTGTGTTGGCAGCTGTGAGGATAACCCAATACTGATCCCACACACACACACACACACACACACACACACACACACACACACACACACACACACACACACACACACACACACACACACACACACGGATGCACTGTTTGTTCTGTAAGCGTGAGGCCTCGGGGGGCTGGATCTCAGCCTCCCACCCTGTCTGCGATCTGTCATTTAACACTACAGAGTCCAGGCCAAAGAACACCAGCCACAGCCTCCAATCACTCCACACAGCACACACTGCACACTAAGTGGCTTGTAAATGCACCGCAGCATTGGGTTTGAAAGAGACACAAGCTCATCTATTCATTAGATATGATCACGCCATCCCATGTTTACAGGACGCAGCGAAAGCGGTTTCACTGTTTAAAAATGTGGGAATGAGGTCTCGTGGGAAAAGGTTGCAACATCACACGTGTGCGCTCTCCTACTGTCCCCGCTCCAACCGCAGTGACAAGCCTCTGAATAAACAGGCCTAGTCCTGAGCGGAAGACGGACTAGCTCTGGTTGTACAAGCAAAAGCAGCAAGGCCTGGAATTCATGGAGGGCGGAAAGCGCCCCGTGTGTCCAAGCACAACGTTGGCAGCGATCGCGATGGATCAGTAGCGCTAGAACATTTGGGCTTCATTGGATGTGAGGGTGTGGGGGTGGGACAGAACGCACGTCTGCCTCTTCTTTACCTGGACACTTCCGCCTTTTCACCAGGCACTCCTTGACCTCCGAGATCTCGGGGCAGGGTTTGCCGAAGGGCGACGGGTACTGGAGGACCTGTCGCGTGCGGATCTCCTGGCCCCGCTTGAAGCCGCAGGTTCTGCCGGACCGAGAGCAGGGGCTCCACTCGCCCCACTCCCCCACCTCACAGTGCACTGGTCGGGACAGAGGTGGACAAAGAAGGCGGGATTTAGAGGCTTCGTCTCCCCCCCGCGGGTCGGCTGACGGGCAGGAGCTCCGGCCCGTGGACTGACCTTGTGCTACGCACTCCATGAGCTTGTCGCTGGGCTCATAGTCGTCTGGGCACACGTGGTGGCACCTCCCGCTGAGCTGGTACAGGCCCGGCCGGCACTGCGCGCACGTTTCGCTGTTCGCGCACGACTCGCATTCCGCGGGGCAGCCTGCAAAGACGGGGGAGCACACGTGTGACTCGACGGAGCCCTGGGGCGGACGTGCCGCTAACAGCTCTAGCCACTCACTGGGCACGCACTCCCTCTGCGCGTCGCTGCGGACCAGCCCCTCGGGGCAGCTCTCCAGGCACCGGCCCAGGTGCAGGTAGAAGCCCGAGCGGCAGCGCGTGCAGAAGTTCTTGTTGAAGCAGGAGTCGCACTCCAACCGGCACTCTGAGAGAGAGAGAGAGAGGGAGAGAGAGAGAGAGAGAGAGAGAGAGAGAGAGAGAGAGAGAGAGAGAGAGAGGGAGGGGGCGACACACGGACCCACCGCCAGTGTTTATTCAACAGCGCAAGTTATCATGTGCGTCCTGTGTGTTAAATATACACGGTGTCAGCGCGTGTGTGTCTGACTGGAAGCGCGGCCGGTCTGATGCACCTTAAATAAAGCAGCTCTCGGCTTAATTTAATGTCCCGAAATAAGAAACGAAAGACTTAACATTTCTTCAGTTGCTTTATTACCACTGCATATGTACCGTCATTTTTCACCAGAAGGCCTTGAAACCGTTCAAGTGGCGCATGCGCAGAGAGGACGTAAATACAGTTTGACAACGTTTCGGAGTCAAGTAGACTCACGCAGTGCTCACGCTTGTCCTGTGTAAGTAAAACACGGTGGTGAGGTTCTGTCATAGTGTGAGTCCAGTGCGGGGACTTACTGGTGCAGGTGTTTCGCTCCGGCGAGCGCGTGCCGTAGAAGCCCAGGGGACACGAGGTCAGGCACACGCCGATCTGCTTCATCCCGATCCGCTCCAAGTGCATGAAGAAGCGCGGCCTGCAGGACAGGCAGCCGTTGTAGTCGGAGCAGGTCAGACAGCCGCCCTGCTGGCACCCCGAGCTCCCGCCCGACATCACTGTTGACAGGGGCCCAGAAGTGGTTGAGAATCACGGCCCAATGTGGGATAAAACCAGAATGTGGAGACGCTGATCGTGTTCGTGGGACTTTTTAAACTGAGGGAGTAAAGTGATGCTCGGAGCCGCAGCCCAGTGTCAGTAGACCAGTGTTGTGGAGAGTCCTTGTTAGCGATACCAGCATCTCATAACAGCCATTCAACTTTCTGCTGCACTATGCTCCTATTGTCTTACAGCGGGGCGGCCGAACGGAGCCTCGTTTTCAGCCGTAGACACGAAGACACCGCATGGTAAAATTTAAGACCGCTTTAAATGAAACCCAGCTTCTTCTGGCTTCCTGCGACATCGATACAGGACAATAAAACTGATGATCTGCAGCCCGCGGTGAGACTCCGGGGTCTGTGTGAACGAGTGCCTCCCTTTCTGTTGATTGCTGTTTTACTAACATATGAGTTACAGCCAATCGATCTCATCTTACTGTATGTCTCTGCCAGGACCTCACTGAAACCATGTATGTCTCTGCCAGGACCTCACTGAAACCAAACCAAGCCTCCATGCGCATCTTAGTGTTTGATAGAAGATATATTTCATCTTTTTGTATACAGAGTATGTTTAAATCTTTTGTCTTGTCTAATACTGTAGCTTGATCACCTGTACATACTGTAGGTACTGTAGTGTTTAGTGCTGATATACTACACAGAAGGGTCTTCACTGATTCACCAGAAAGCCTGCGTTGAGCATTGGATCATTTCAATAGTGTGCTGACAGCCTGGTCAGCAAGCGTATTTTAATTTAATGGCATATGTCAACTTCATGGTTACACAAAGAGACACATATAGATGCATAGAGTGGACACAACATGGATTACATACTTTATAAAGCCAGGGGTGCAGCAGTTCTCCAGGTTGACGACCTGCACTTCTGATGTGACTGATATGTCGGACATAGTTATGAAGAAGCCCCGTGTTTCACCTAAATCTGCCCCCATGCTGCACGGGTGATCTGTTCCCACCGGCATTGTTTGAAAAACCTTGCCGTAGCTACATATGTCAGGCAAATTAAAAGCAACGCCTGGAAGCCGCCCAGCGGTTGGTTTTCCTCTGCAGCCTTGGCATTTCATGCCAGTGGCTTAAGCTGGCCATCGTTCTCCCTTCAGGCTTCCGCTGCCAGTTTACCATAGATCACGGATACTTTGTTTGAACTATCTTTACAACGGCTGTCCATTTCTGCCACGTGTGCTCCTGCCAAGCCGCCCTGATTCACACAAGTCTTAAAACACAGGAATTTGGCCTCGCCTTTGCACCGACCAAACCTCAGTTGGACAGTGGGATCTTGCATAACATACCAACAAAGTCACATGCCGGTAAACGCATTCGGAGGCTGGCGCACAAAAACACGAGTGGTTCGCGGAGGAGACAAAATAATAACAAAGGGGGAACAGCCTCGTTAGGACGCTATCATGTAGTTAACTCCTAATCAGGAGCCAAAGCCCAACCAAGCGGCCCTGTCTACAAAGTGGAGTACAGCGTATGTATATGTTTCCACTCTTAGCATCCAGGCCTTCATTTTTGGATGCATCGTCACCGACAGGAAGCTTCCTGCCCCGGGTTCTGTCTCTGTGTGGTAATTTTGGTCTGTTAACTGTATGGTCATTGACTCCCGACTCACTCTTGCCCCCTTTCTCTCCTTCTGAAGTCTGTACTCGTTCACCCCTTTCACCAACTAATCCCTCCATACTGGCTCATGTCACAGGAAGTTATTAGATATCTGCATCCGCGGAGGAAGTTTGGATTCTCAGAAAAAAAAAACTGTCAATTAATGGCACTGACCCAGTGCTGACGAAGGGCCTTATTATGTAAAGTGAGCTACACAACCACTGGAAAAGCAATACACTTTTAATAAATAGAAATATTTCTTTTTACAGTCATTATGACTGGAATTATATTTAAATCTCGTTTCAAAGATTTTGATTCAATTTTTGTCTTTAGTCTCAGCATAGGTAAAAAAAGGACCCTTCTGTCTGTCTCTCACTGTTTCGAGAGACTCTTCAGTAATGTTTAGAAGAAAACAAACATTTGACAGAGAGACTGTGCGTGTGTCGACGTAATATAGGAAATGAAGCAGACGCTACAACATCCAAATATTCTACACTGCAGCAGTCAACTTATTATATACAATACACAAGTTTCTGTGGTGTGTCCTAGGTTTGCTGCCATTTATGTCAATGCAGGACGATTTTACTGTAGTCAAGTCAACAAAAGCCACAATGGGATCATAGAGAGGAGTTTCAGGCCCAGGAGGCTGGAAAACCACCACCCTGATGTTCCCTGTTATACACTGAAAAGTGATGCATACAATTTTCCCCTTATCACACTCGCAGTTAGTCATAGCATATCTCCAATGACTAATGACAAAATAAGCTTGTACATTTTATACATATATGAGACAAGGAGTCATCCGGTGTGTGGGCTGAAAACGTGGTTGAATTTCAGATTCTGAAGTCGATTTCTGTCTGGGACGCAGCAAAACCACGATTAGGCTATGAACGATCCAACTTCATAATAATTCACAGGATGTTTTAGTGTGAGAGCATTATAGGCTGCATCACCAAATATGGGAAGCGAGGCCTCGAGCGTCCGTTTAGCCGCCGACGAGGCCCGATACGCGCGGAGCGGGTCGCGCGCCTGAAGTCCGCCGCTCTGACCGCTAGAGAGCGACGGGAACCAGGAGGAGAGAACAGGCACCCATCCACGCAAGTTCAACCTGAACGTATCACCAGCAGAATAATAAGGGGAACATTTTACGGGCACAGATGATTCTGATAGACTGGAGCTAATGGCCTGGTCCTGTTCCGATACTGACCGAAAACTATTAGTTTATAGTAAATGGAGAATTCCCACTTCTTAAAACTTTTAGGAAACTTTTATTTTGCAGCGTTTAAGTTGGAGTTAGTGTGTTTAATACATTGATCCTTTGATCTTGGGTATATTTAATTTTGACTAATCTAATCTAAATTCAAATATTTTTATATCTGGACTCACTGTGAAACAGTCGTGCTCTGGAATATTCAGTGAATAAAAGGCTCCAATAGGAAGCCTTGTAACTTAGCGCTCGGGTAACAGGTCAAAAACAGTTGATGAACATTACCGTGAAGCGCATTAATACGCGCTTCACTCCATCACACGCTACTCACGTTTATGTTGCCGGTGCCTGGAGCTGCTGTGCTGCTGACAACCAGTGTAATCCATGAAATGCAAGATGATCAAAAGAAAGGAGATCAGTTGTAATTGCATAGTAACCCAGAGGTAAGACTCGCAAAGCCAATGTCAATGTTCACCGAGAAACTCAGATATGATTCCGTTCGCTCCCCCCCGACGAGAGCAGAGGCTGGTCGGCGGGTAATTCCTAGACAGAGCAGGACCCCCGGCTATGTGGCGATATGTGGTGGTGGTAATGCACGGTGGCCCAATGATGCCTGGGCCGCTTAGACTGTAACATCCTGCACAGGAGCTTCATGCGCGCGGAGAAAGCCAGACTGAGCCAGGGAGCATCCCCTCCAAAAAGCGCAAAACCAACAAAAACCGCAGCACGCTGGAGTTTCTGCGCACAGGAGGAAAGCGCGGCCAATCAGCCGCATTAGTCGAGAAGATGAAAATGACTGACAATCACCACTGACGTGTCTCTGGAAATGTGTGACATTTTATATCCATTTGCAGAACTCCAAGCTGATATTTCTCCTCCTCTCTCGGCGCGTCTCGGCGGTGATACGCTGTGCGTCCCCCTCTGTGGATACCCTAAGTGCCAGGCGCGCCGAGGGTCTTGGTTTCATCTCACCATCAACAGTTGAAGAAGACGAAAAAAAAAAACACCACGGGACCAACGCGATTAACCACAAAATCTCTTTCTGAGTTGAATGTTCCGTAGTTCTTTTGGCTGTCAAACACGCACACCCCTCCTCTCGCCCGCCGTTGGCTGCAGGGATCGGAACCAAAGTAAATCTCAGCTTCAGCGCTTTTCTGCTTTGCGTGCAGGACCCATGCGCTCCCCTCCCGTCGGCCCGCTGATGACTCCAGCCTTCTGCTGTGTCTCTGTCTGTTTTTGCCCCTATAAACTCCAAAGTTTATTTAGAGGGCAAGCCCCCTCGTCAGCGAGCGCGAGAGAGGGCGAGCGAGCGAGCGAGCGAGCGAGAGAGAGAGAGAGAGAGAGCGAGAGAGAGAGAGTTAAAGAGGAGGGGGTACTTCACTATTTCAGTGGGGTTTTCAGACTATCTTGCATTATGCTGGTATTGGCTATTTTAACTTGTGCACAGTTGATTATGAATACATTTAGGTCATAAAAACAAATAAAATGTATTTATCAGAGGGTTGGTTATTTGGTTAATTCACATTTCACTAGTTTCACCCAAACTGAGAAGACAGTTTGGTTGTTTCTATCTCTTGATCAGCTTTGGTAACACACACCACACACGTCCATATAATTTTTGTGTTATGGCGAATTGTAATGAGCGATATTGAATAAAGAGAACTGAAAATTGAAAGTTTTCAAAAATAGCACCTTCTAGACAAATGCATGAAGACGCCTTCATCTGAAGGAATAGATGGGAACGGCTTCCATTCAGTGTTTTTCCTACTGAATCACATCTATTTTGTAAAATTTGCCCCATCATTGGACGTGAAGCGCGTGACGGGGAGAGGGGAAATGCCACTTCATCAGCTGAACAAACAACATGTCAGCTCACTGCCTCTAGAGGGAGTTAGTTCCATAAGAGCGTGAGGTACAGCGCCACGGCAGAGAGGAGCTGCACAGTACTAGTGAGTTCACACAAACTTGACCTCTGTCTGCGAGGCTGAGGTGGGTTGGAGTTAAAGCACCAAGGAAAGATAGCGGCAAAAGCATAAAAACGTAGTATTCAAATAATAATAGTTCCAATTGTCCATCATCTCACTTGATGCTGCCTCATGTTTTTCTGCTGGTTTTGTTTGCTGTGGCGGCTGGAGATCATAGCAGAGCTGTTCAGAACTGTTTAAAAGGCTCACATATCAGCGTTTTTCCATTTTGTGGCTTCTGGTCGTCTATCGGCCACTGAGGGAACCGACGCAATTTTATGAGGGATCTTTCTTGTTTTTATTGCACTTGACACCAGGCCTGTGGAGTGGTAACAGAGATCGATGCATCATATAGAGATAGATTCATAGTTGAGCTCGCTACTGTCAACTAAACAAAAGGGAGTCAACTCTTTTGTGTCAATTTAACATGTTTTTTTATATAAAGAACTATGAAACTCTGCTCCCTCATTTTTCTGTTTCCCAGCAGTTGGGTGCAAGGGATGGAGAGGAAGAATGCCTGTCTTTGTGTTCCGTTCTGAACTAGGCCTTCCATCCCTTAAGGGTAGATGCGTGTGTGTGTGTGTGTGTGTGTGTGTGTGTGTGTGTGTGTGTGTGTGTGTGTGTGTGTGTGTGTGTGTGGGTTGTATCGGGGTGCGGAAGGTTAAGGTCACTTGGTCCCTGTGACCATCCAGTGAGAGAATCACTCCACACCTGTAAATGAAGTTGGGCAGGTGCAACCCGTCCAACCAGGAGTGGAGACACGCTACGCATTTTTTCTCAAACACTTAGTCATGTTTTAGTCTTAATCAAGTTTAGGTTGTTGCTCTCCGTCTCCTTGACACAGAAATCTGGCACAAAAAAGTAATTTGCTGTGACCTGTTTGGGTCCTGCACCGTTAACGATTAACTGCTTTGTCAGACGTTGTACTCGTGTGAGGTCTTTAATGCAGGCTTTTAAGCATGGTTGTGTTTACATGCAGCCACACAGCATAAATAAATTCAAATAGTTTGAGAAACAAACAAATAGTAAAAAATGTTTAGTTTTAGTTGCCTGTCGAGTAATGATAAATATCAAAGTTCAAAAGTAGTTCAAACCTAATTATAGTTATTAGTTCCCAGCATGCACCAGTGTTATCATTTAGCTAAGCCGCTGCCCAGTTATTACACCAATATGACATTATATAAATCCATTTAACTCGACCATAGCGGGAAAATCACTCTCCTAATCCCCAATGGCATCAAAGTAGCAAACACCACAAAGCTCATGTCTTTGAACTCCTATGTACTCGTACTCCAAACTATGACTCATCAAATTCCCAGGTGACAGTGACAATGTTGATCCACTGTCCGATCATGGGCTTATGAATGAGGCCGTGCTCATTGTGGACGCCAATTGATTGCACCGAACAGAGAGAGAGAGAGAGACAATGACATCAGCCAGCTTAGTTTGTACAATGTTATGAAAATACTGTAGACATGCACAGGCATACATGCTTAAATATAGAATCAAAACATTGTAATAAATAATAATTAAATCTAGAAACCCAAACAGGGAGGATTAGGTTCATATAAACAGGAATTAAACAGTGTGTGTGGCTTTATTTGTGTGAGTATACTGCACGTGTATGTGTGTGTGCATGTGTGTGTGTGTGTGTGTGTGTGTGTGTGTGTGTGTGTGTGTGTGCTGGGCTGATTATAGGATCAATTCATAGTAATTGGGACTGAAAAGATTCTCAAGGACACATAATCACTCTGAACAAGAGCCGTCAGCTGTGCACACAGAGCGAAGCGGGTCAGATTTTTGTAGAGAGAAGGTCAAAGAAGAAGAATAATATGTGTGGACAGGAGGCAAATTATGAGTGATCGCCCTTCTTGACCAGCATTACAGGGTGAGGAACCCTTGGCACACTGGCGTCTTCTGATGTAATGTATAGTAAAATATTCTAGATGTGTATTATTAATATATGAGAATATCACCGTGTCTTTCACCATGGACGTTACCCCAGGAGGACGCGAGCAGCCCCTTGGACAAATATGGGCAGGAGAGCGCCAATAAATACATTTTCATCCCACACGGGGCTCTGCTGTCGAATGTATGTAGGACACGAGGCGGTCAAAGAGAAGAAAGCCCCCAGTTTAGTTAAGTCATGGTGAAGGGAGGCTTGTTTATCCTTGAAAAACAAGAAAAAGAGAAGAAGAAAACAGAGTCGTTGAGCCACGCCAGTCGCCTCACGCCCTTTGTCTCGCAACCCAGCGTTTTGTTTCTTCCGACGCCGCGCAGCGATGGAGAGACAATGACGGCACACTGGGGATCAAACCCGCTACCCGGGGAATTTTAATCACTGGAGCGCCACCAGCTCTTTGTTTCCCATCAGCAGTTGCCAGGCAACAGATGGGGCAGACCCCAGGTATGCCCTGTGTGTGTATGGGAGCGTAGAGCAGGGTGTGCATCAACAGGAGGAACCTCTGGGTTGTTTTATTAATCTGTGTGGGGTGTCTTTTTTTACCTGATAAACCCCTTTCGGCTCTTTCTTTAAAGCAGGCGGCTCGTCTGCCTCCCACTTTTGTTCTGTGATCTCCACCCCCCACTACCCCCCTCAAAGGGAGCCTGTGTGAGAATAGGTGTGGGTATGTGTGAGAGATACAAAACACCGCAATCATGATTGGAATTCTGCAGAGCTGCATGCAAATACTACATTTTTGTTGACTTTTAACAAAACACATGGTCCAGGAACAGCCCGGGAGAAATTTTTAAGATGACTTGCTATAGAAAGTTGAAAGATGGCAGATGGCCTGAGCTTTATTTTTCTAGTGAACAATTTCCTCTCAGCGTACGGCGTTCTAATGGAAAGATCCTGAATTAAAACATGTGTGAAAGTCCAATTCCCCCCCTTCGTTTCTCACCCAGCCAGAACAACCCCAGCAAACTGCACTGAAAAGAGAATTTGTCTCCTCGTGAAGCAAATCGATGTGGACATTTTTCCATCCAGTGAAAAAATTAGGACCCGCTCTCGGTTCCAGCAGAACTCATTGTTGGCCACATCTGCTCTGCTGGAGTTACCAGTGGCTAATGGTGGGTTGTTGATTTCAGGAACTGTTGAGACAGTGCGGTTTTTGCAGTCAACAAATAGCTTCTCAGATGTTCCAAACATTAGGACGTTGGAGTCATGCCTTGTCTTTCTCAAATGCACCACACTTGGAACGCTTGTGTCCTGAATATTGCTCCTTTCCAGAGTGTTTTGAGTTGATCCAAGGATCCTTATTGCAAGGGAAATATAATTTACAGTATGGCAAAACTGTATGTGTAACTGGATACACAGAAACCAACTGGCCCGTACTGGCCAAGCGCTGTTATCCAGACAGCTTCCACCTATAGTAATACAAACAAGTCAGACCTCTGAGTAAGAGAGCATAAGTCCCATAATAACACGCGCACAGTGTAATCCTACACTTCATACTTATGTCAGCATGCTAACGTGATCACAGTGACGGTGCACAAATGTAAAAGTGAAGGAGGGGGTTAGCCAAAGTTTTTACATTCCGTGGGGAATATGACTGCGTGCACCAAGGTCCATGGCAACGCATCCAGTAGATATTTATCGATCACATAAGGTTTATAAAAATCACAATCCCAAACACGAACATGCTCTCATGCTGATAAAAAAGGATTAGATCAATTATCTGCTGCAGCCGGTCAGAAAAACCAAAAGACGCGAGCGATCCGTTCCACGTTAGAAAAAAAAAGCAGTCATATAAAAACAGTCCGGTTCTATGAAACAGCGGGATTCAAGAGGTGGTGGGGTTCCTTTTGTAATTAAAGCCAAAGCTCATTTCTGCTAATGACCATGGCGGGTGTGAGACAGTACATGTGTGCTGCACAGCACGCAGGCCCGACGGGTCTGCAGCAGCGGCAGCAGCAGCAGCTGCGGAAAGTTCAATGAAGTAGCGTAGGATCATAAAAGCAGCAACAAGCAGGGGGTTAAAATACGGAGCATGGGTGTCTCTGATTCTCCAAGGCTGCGCTGATCTGATAGCAGCTTGGCAGGAACCACGGCTTCACCTCGGGGGTGAACTCTCGAACAGAGAAAAAGGGCCGTTCCGGACTGTAATGACCCGAAATGAGCCACAGCAGTGGGTCATGGGGAAGTATGACTGCGACGTCATAAATCATTTTAATATTTCTCACGTCATAATATTTGCCCATGCAGGAAATATTTCTTCTTTGCTGATGTGATACACACTGCACCCAGTCTGTATCCAGTGAGAAGAACACGTGTTCAACGTATGTGGAGCACATGAAGCCAGTAAAACGCCACTGATCCTGCATGTGACCAGAAGAGCGGGTCGGCTGCCTACAGTGGCTGTTTATAGCCAGTGATAATGGGCTCCATATAAAAGCAACAGTAGGCTAATTACGCCAGACACTGGGCAGCTATTTCCTAAAGCTAAAGTGCAGCTGAGCACAAAGTCGTTCTTTTACTTCACACTGTCTGGAGAATACAGTGTCAGTCAGGGTTACTATGTTCCCTGCGTGAACCTATCGCAGATGCATTCTGGCTGTCATCGTGACGGAGTTGGACCAGTTAGTCGTTTTTTCCTGAAATAAGTGTAATCAGCTTGGAAATTTGCTGGGATTCCAGTTGCTCCCAGCGTCGGAACATCCGAGTGGCTACAACTGGAGGAGGCTTCATTTCCAGGGCTTTTGATGAAAACACTGAGAAAGAGATGAATAATTGCCTCCCTGATTATGATTAAACCTGCCTCAGCTGTCCTGACACTCGACTGTGGTCCAAACGTGTGGACAACAGTCCTAAATGGATTTTAAAGAGCCTGAAATCCATAATGAGGCAGAATTTCCTCTGACTGGGCCTTGAGCTATGTGTCTGTGAAGCCTTGGCGCACGTGATGCTCCCAGTCAAATAACGGAACGTGTCCCGAGGAGAACCCCCGGCCGGGTTCTCTGGACGTGGACGCGCGACGCGGGCTTGGCTGTTGCAGCACGGACTGGGGAGCAGCGGGTCTGGACGCGAGCGACGTGGGCAGGTTTGTTGTACTTGGATGCTTCACTTGGCACCAGACGCTCCAGTCCCATCCTTGATTGAGGACGGAGCGAGTTGGCTCACAGTTGGTTCACACCAGCAAACAGCACTTACCTTACTTCACTCTTGTGCGTGTTGTTGCTTACCTTGGAAAACACACAGAGACCCAGGATATGATGGATAGATCTTCATAATAGATTACTCATTCTCATTTGAATGCAGAATTTACTGGAGTCTTCAAATCATCAACAGCTGGCAAACACACGTGTGTGTATATGTGTGTGTGTGTGTGTGTGTGTTGCGTGATCTCCTGAACCAATAAAGGATGTGGTTTAGGAAACAGAGACTCACACACATTATGACATTTTCATAATGGACGTGTATATGACATGACATATATGTCATATACGTTGTATAAACACACTCTGAAAGCACTCACTGTTTTGCAGTGCAGTAGTTAACAACCGCTGCTTCAGTCTCACACAGACCCGTATCTGACTGACATCAAGTTGAAGTCATCAAACGGTTGATCATCTAACACAAGCTAATCGCTGAACACACAGTAGCTGTCGCTGAGAGTGAATGACTCGATTCACGTGCTTGTTATTAGCTGTTAAATCAAAGATATTAGCCTGTAATCATTTTTTACAAGTCGAGACTAGCGGCTCGGTTTCCTCCCGCTGTCGTGGTTCCAGGAGATGAAAAACTATTTTCTCCATCCGTGCTTTGAGTCAAAAAAAGGATTTGTGGTTCTTCGCGTTCACTGTGACTTTAAAGCAGCTTTAGAGCAAAGTGCGTGGAAGTATTTACGTGAAGAGTCAGGGGATGATGGAGCAAACTGCCTGACCCTTCTGCTTATAGGTGGGATACTTGAAACCTTCTGTAAGTAAAGTGTAATGGCTTGTGAAATACTTTCATATTTGGCTGTTGGAATTTTTAAACACCAAACTCGGACGTCACGTAAGTAGTTTTCCTGCATTAATATCCATGCTGTTTACATTACTCGGCAAATTGTGAATCATTCTGAAGCGGCCACAACTCCGCAGTGTTTAATTGAAGACACAAGCTGAGAGGGAGAGAGGGGAAAGTGACTGAGGAGCGAGCTGAGAAACCGGGGAGGAATGCGAGAAGGGATGAAACAGCGTGTGCCTGTGAATAAATCAGACACCCACAACATCCCCGTGTGCCAGAGTGAGTGATGACAGCGTAGCCTAAGTCATGCTGCAAACTGGCTTAAGTTCAGCCACTAAAGAGCAGGCACGTCTGAGAAATGGACGCGCCGGTGACGGCGGAGCAGATCTCCGCAATCCCGGCCGGATAAAAGGCCGAGCGAGGAGCCGGGCCGCGGCGACGGGCTCAACGGGCCGCGGCTGCAGCTCTCAGGCTCTTGGAGCTATTTAATCAGAGGCGCTTTAGTGCTGGTAGTTAAGCGGCGGAGATTTATGGGTGTGTAGAGGGGTGTTGCATGAGAACGGAAAAACACAGCCCCGCTGAACCCAGCGCAGAGCAGAGCAGAGCAGAGCAGAGCAGAACAGCGTGGACGGGGTCAGAGGTCGACTTTACCTGCGTTCTCCTCTCCACGTCTGTATTTGTGCATGTTGTATCTGTCCCCTGATTTACAGCTGATAACGCGATCATCCCATAAACCTGACGAGGAGCGAGGAGTGGTGCAATTTGGTAACTAACACACAGAAGCGGGAGGAGGTAGAGAAGAGAAGAGGATACGCTGACAACAACATCAGCTCTGTACTGGAAACCAGTACAGAGGGTGGAAACCACTGCGGGAAGCAGGCAAACACGGCCAAACAGTCCCAGTCACAACTCTTTCCTCCCATTAAAGCTCCTGATTGACTTAATGATCTGGGACCTTTATTGTTCCTTTATTGAATCTTTTTTTCATCCTTTAAAGAAAGATGAAGTGCTGAAACACCTGATCCAGCCTTTAATCACTGTTTATTACTTTTAAACTTCTGGATCCTTCCATTCAGGTTTTTCAAGATTAGTTGGTTGCTTTACGCTGTTTAAATGCAGGATTTAGTCTGAATTTATTTTATTCCGAGATAGTTTTAAATTGTGTCCTTTATCTTTTTCCATTAGTCTTTTTATTTAAACATATTTCAGATAAATACGTAGATGATTACAGACTTCTCAAGTTTGTGCGTCAGTGTGTGTGTGTGAAAGTGAAAGGCTGCATGTGAGGGTGATGGTTTCATTGGTTTGGAATGACAGCTCCCCGGGGGCACAAAGGGAATCTCCATGTCGGGACGTATAAACACCTCAGTGTGAATGTGTTTGTGTGCTTGGCTTTCTACAAGTCGATCTTTGTTTACACACACACACACACACACACACACACACACACACACACACACACACACACACACACACACGCACGCACACGCACGCACACATTTTATGAACCATCCAAAAAAAAACAAATAAACAGTCTCAGCAATCCCACCACGCAATGGGGAACACACTCGAACGTGCACTTTCTCTCCTCCTGTTTATTTATGTCTGTTTGCTTATCTGTCTTTTTTCTTTAGATTCCTGTCACCACAACTGCAAGTACATGAAGACATGTGAAAAAACATCCTTAAGGAAGCTTATTTAGACAAATAATAAAACAAAGTTACACAATTACACACACACATGCACGCACGCACGCACGCACACACACAGGTTTTGTATTGATACATTTGTAACTTCTCCTTTAATCTTGCTCCCTCCATCTCTTCTCAACCTCCTCTCTTCTCTCATCCCACTCTCTCGTCCTCTTTCTCTCAGAGTCACGGCTCATTGAAAGACAAACATCCTGACCCCCCCCCCCCCCCCCCCCCCCCCCCCCCCACACACACACACACACACATACACCACCTTCCCTCCCTGAGCCCCATCTCTCCCTCTGCCTATTCCTCCCTCATCTCCTTCTCCCTCGCTGCCTCGCAGCTTAGCTTGTAACTATATCCTACCTGCAGCGGATCCATTTACATGCATTCATCAACATCAGCCATTTAGACAAGAAGAAAAAAAACCACATCATAAAATTATTGTGAGCAAAGAGGCAAGAGAGGGAGAGAGCTGGTGTGTGGCTGCTGGTGTGATGGGAAAGGAGGCATCCTGGAGAGAAGGCATGCGTGGGATCAGTAGTTCAGTCTCTTGCTGAGCAGGAGAATCTGATTCAGGACTCTGGGTCACTTTCATTTTTCACAGAAATGGGATTCCTCCAGCATCACTTTGGTTTGCATTATAGGTCAGGGATATGTTTATGTCTCTGTAATCAAGTTCAGACTATATGAAGTGACTGCATCTACCTGGAAGCTTTATCTAAGAACTTATCTGAGTTGGCTGAATGAGAATGAATGGCTTGTGGTGCTACTAAATGCTAACTTATGCTCTAGTTTGCCCATTACCTCGTTAATAACTCAACAGTTGCGTTTTATCGCTTGTAGATGTTTTTACTCAGGTGAAAATGTCTGCATGACACATAAACATGTCTATAAATTACTAAATACAAACAAACGTGTCAGAAGCACCACTCAGCGTAAAGCTGCGCAGTGGTCGCCATTAAAACCTCCTGTTACATGCCATAAAATATCAGTGTTTTTGCTAAAAATGCTTCAAATATCTAGCACTGGTTTGGGTTTCGCATTAGCGAGGTCACTGCAGTTTACCGCTGACAGATCTGCAGGAGAAGCCCCCCATGCTGGCGGAGGGGCCGATTCTCACCTCGTGGGGGAGCGGAGGCGATAACGCAGGAAGTGTCACCTGAGCTCTGCGTGCGTCCGGGAGCACCTACGTGTGAGACCGCGCCGGGGCTCACGTCAGGTGCAGCGGGTTCGCGTTAGAACGGCGCTGAGCTGAGCCCGCGCCGTGGAAAGTATGAGCACAGATAAGCGGAGCAGCCGGGGAATGGTAGGAATCATGGGGACATTAAATAGACCAGTAGACGGGCTGGATGCTCTTGTCTCGAGGGAGGTTTGTCCGAATTGTTTTTCTGCTGTGTGATCAAAAACAGCAGTTTCATTACAACGAGGATAAATGTTCAGGAATAGCAGCGACCAGCGTCTGCTTTCATTCCTGCTGGATTCTGATTAAGCACCCTTAATGCTAGTCCCCCTGCAGAAGAAGGTGGGGGGGGGAGCTAAAGAACATGAGCAATATAAGGCTTTTATTGTCTGAAGATAGAATAGTATAACAAAATAAGATGACGTGATGTGCAAGAGTTCAGACAAAAGTGTAACCGTTGCAGACGGACAAAGCGTCTCCCAGCGTTTGACGGATGAGTTGTCAGGCTGCCTGGATCAAACCGTCCCGGGCCGTGTTTCGTTCCCCCGCGCGTCCTCCTCTGACTGCAGCGCGGCTGTTTGAAGTCGCAGTCGTTCCCTTCCTTCACCCGCTCCCGCCTTTCTGTCAAGCGTGCATGGGCCGCTCGTGGCAGGCGAGCTGCAGACCTCCTGTCCCAGAGTGGAGTCAGAGCGGAGGAGCAGGGAAATCCTTTTAATATCTCTATAAAAAAATATAAAACCGGTTACTAAGTTAATTATGGAGATTTTAGGAAAAGAAACCCAACAAGTCAATATGCGTTGCTTCCATGGCTGTTGCTGACATTGTCTTTGGCTGTTGCAGCTGTGAGCTTGGGCAACTAAAGAAAATGCCTTTCTAATTATAACTATGATTTAACACATTTGTCTGCATAATAATGTGGTTTCTCATTACCAAGCAACAGCAAGCATTAACAAAAACACAACACGCTTCCCCAGCGTTCGCCATCCAGTAAACACAGCAGAATGCTTGGGTGGGAAACCAGCGCAGGATCGTGACCTCGCTCCGACTGCAAGTTGCTGCACTGCTGGGTCCAAATAGCAGGTTCAGACTTCACAGAGCACAGAAACCGAGTCTGGAACTGTTCTGGTGTTGTGCCCCCATAGCGAATTTCCTGACAGGGGGTAAAGTGTTGTTGGTGGTTTTATGAGTGAACCAAATTTCAACTATTTTCATTTTAATGAATAACAGGAGTGAGTAAGAATATGAGAATGTGTTATTGAATGAATCACGTATCAACTACGTTTAGCAGCCAACATTCATGGAAAACGGTGAGAGTGCTTTCTATCTATATCCATGCGCTGAGTTCATGAGGGGAAATTATTTTAAGACTTTGTTCTGTAGATTTTGCTACAGTATGCTGCTGTTTTTTTTTTTTTTTACAAAATACAAAATCCTGTGGTACTTCATGTTGTGCATTAATACTGAATCCACCAAGAGTCTGCTCAGGTTGCACGTTAGTGACCGTATCTGCTAATAAATGATTGTGTTTCAGCCTTTCCATAAATACGTGAGTAATCTTCCTAAATTCTAATGAGCACCATATATAAAGATCAAAGACCCAGCTCAGGAAGTGTACATTGTAGGTAACTTAAGATGATTTAAACAAGGCCCCGAGCCACCTCCGAGTAACAACTAACATCCCTGCAACAACCCCATCCATGCTTGACTGGTGATTTGGAGGACTCCCCGATGACTGATGGAAAGACAGCGCAAGGCAGAGGAGACGGGAGCGGGGAAAAGCGGAGCGAGAGGAGGGGGCTGTGTATTTGCTTGGGCTCCTGAGCCTGTTTGTTTCCGTTCAGTGCTGAGAGGCTCTCCTTTCATCTCGACTACGCTGGTGTCTGTTGTCACACAAGGGGACGTTAATAGAGATTTATCCTCTGCAGATTTACAGGCGCTACGAGGAGGCCCAGTGGTCCTGGGCCTAAAGTGTTTAAGTGGTCTGACTGATAACACCTTCACAGATCCATGTCTGTGTAGAGACCCGTGTACAGCAGCTTATGCATGTCAGAGGCCAGATCGCAGCTAAAACACATTGTACACTTTAACCAGGCAATCAATGGACTGTACAGTATGTTTTAATTCCCACAGATCAATAAATAACACACACTTTATGTCTTTTTAAAGTGTTCTTAAAGGTTTTTAATTGGCAACAAATTGGCTCATATCTTATGCCAAATTAGCCTTTTGATGTTTAATGTATTGCTTCATTACATAATCGCTGTCCAGGGTCCTGAATTATGAGCTAGTGGATCCTACTGTATATAGGGTGTTAGACTGGGAGAGACTAGGAGCTGTCAGTCAGGCTGAGTGTCAGTGTGTAGTGTACCCACCAATTAAGTTGTGTGAGCCTTTAAAACACAGCTTTCTACAGCTCTCTGTGAAACACATTTATTTCTGCGGCTCTGAGGTTTTATTAGAAATGCGAGAGTCGAACAAGCCAGCAAAACGAAGGAATGTACAAATAAACCTCCAAAACGGTTTGTTTTCGTAGCTCCTGAAGGCCGACCGTGTGCGCATCTGCGTGGCTCCTCGGTCACCCCCTCAGACCGTACACAACTGGATGCATTGTTCTGGAAGAATCTCCTTATCAGCTGATGATAGGTTAACTGTAGAGCTGCGGCAAAACAGCTGCCCCGCTGCGCGTCGTGGTCCACCTCCGGAGAAATGTACACTAAGTGCAGTCACCATGAAAGCTGTGCGCATAGCTCAGTAAGTGGATGGTGGAGGATCCGCTTCCAGGTGGAGATGGGATCTGTGTGTGCTGTGTTTGTGTGCGACGGTTGTGCTAGGGCTCTGTGTGTACGTGCAGGGCTGCTGCGTCATAACGTGTCAGCGTTTGCATTTCCCTTCATGTCTCATGAAAAAAAAAAAAACATCACCAAATGATACTCCATTAATGCACTTAGGGATGAATTTTGGAGAACGTCTATAATGCAAAGCCAATAGGCTGTGAGTTTTAGAGTTTCAGAGCATCTACAGCCTGTGTTTCCTGCAGTCAGCGGTAAAAACACAACCTCAAAGGGACAAATGGTTGAGTGAACAAAGACGCCGGTCCTTTGATATGTTCCCTCCTCACGAGGCCAGAGAACCAGAAAACAGCCGGCGACGGGCACAACACAGCCCGAGCCAGGCGTCCACGACCCTGTGGTTTGGAATCCTACAAATATTTAAATCCACAGCCGCTCAAGTGCTCAGAGTAAACAAATGCATGCGCACATACAGAACAATGCATGCACAGATGCATCAGTGCGCCCGCAAGTATGACAGAGTGGGTTCCAGCGCGCACACAGCCACACAGACGCTCGACCGCACGGAGCTGAAACATTTGTCTTAGCTCACAAGACGGGTTAGTGAAAGCAGCGCGGGTGGAGTTCACTACTAATTGAACGTGGGGGAAATTATTAAGTGTAGCGGTAACACAGCCAGTCACAGCCTAAAAATCAAATGAGCCTCTCTTTTAGAGAGAATTTCCCCTTTTTTAAGGTATTTGGATGATTACAGAAAGTGTCAACGTGATTCCCGGAGATAATGGCTGTTTCTCAACCTCCCCGACAGAGCAGAGACCTTTGTAAAAACCCACGTGACCTCACATTCGTAACAGAGTGGTTCGATACGAAAGCTGCAAAAGGCATTTACCACGTTCCCCAGTTTAAGAGCGGCCCTACCTGAGCAGGGCTCTGACCACGTGTCAGAAATGTCAACACTTGGCCGGTTCTTCAGAGAAGCTGGCGTTTGTGTAGGTTTAATATCTGACTGATCTGGAGAGCGATGCCGCGTTCCTGTGCCAGCCAGCCATCCGAGGCCAGATTGAAGATCTTTTCTGTAAAATTGCAAGCAGGTGTTCGTCATGGTTTTGTTTTTTGGTTCTCTTCCCACTACCTCCATACCCCCCCCCCCCCCCCCCCCCCCCCCCCCCCCCCCCCCCCCCCTCCCCGACCTCATGCGTGTAAAAAGTAACATGATGTGCTTGAAACCTCCCCGCTTTTACACTCATTTCCAGAATCGAAGTTATGGTTAAAACGTTGCGGAGCGGAAGTCCGATTAGATCTCTGCCTTGTTTCCTGTCAGGGCCTCAACACTTTCTCCTAAACAGTCACGTTCATATCGGCCCAGTCCTACTATTTCTTAACTAACCAGAGGAGGGGAATCAAGCTATGAGCAGAGTAATGTGGAATTTGATGGCTCGCCAGACCGGGAAGCAGTTTATTTATACTGCATGTGAAAGAAGCATTTCAGTGTTTATTTTGGAGAGAAGGATGAAGGGATTCTACTCGTCCAGTACACAAACCAGCACGAAAAAACTGTTCTTTATCATGACAGAATTATTAGTGACACGTCACCGTCATGCAAGCGAAACCACTTGATCAGGGTCGAGGTTAGTGTTCAAGCAGTACTAAAAGGTCTGCAGGGGCAATTATTAAACAGAAAAGCTTTGTGTTATTTACTGCAAAGCCTTACTTTGTTCTCTTGTGCTTGGAATCAAGTGATTTGAAAAACGCAAGAGGACGTAAACAAGAAGACAGCAGGTGCCAGGACCTGGAAGGCTCTGCTGTTTTATGTGTGTGTAGTGTTACACCACGTATTTCAGATCAGAGAGATAAGAGTGAAATTTATTATCCCGGTGGTTTTTCATGACATGTTTCTGTTCTCGCTTCCTCCTTTATCCCTTTGCTCGCGTCTCCTTCCTGTCTGTCCCCGATTTCCCCTTTTCCCCGTTGCTGCTGAACTTAACGGAGCACCATAAGTCCACGGACGTCATCTGCTCGACTCCGTGCCCCGAAGTTTTCTCCTTCATCTTTATCTCCCCATCTTTGTTCTCCCTCGCTCTTCTTTTCATCTTTTGTGTTTTGGTGTCATCTTTCCCCCAAAAGAGCTAATTTGTCTCAGTGTAACTGGGAAAATGCTCCTTTAAAAGTGCAGCCAAATCCTGTGGATATAGAGAAGACTCCTTTGTTTTAAACCCCCAACAGGTTCATATTAATGGCCCGGGTAAGTGGTCCTGGTCGTGCTATTAGATGCATCCGCCAAACTTCATCTCAATTATTAACATGGGATAAACAGAAAAGGCTTGTTTAAGTGCTGGGTTGCATATTAACTGCTGTTGTTTCAGGTGATTAAATAGCGTTTAAGAGGTTCAGACTCCTCGCTCATCTGCTCCTCTGAATGTGGTTGTGATGGATTACACATTTTGAAGGAGAGACCTTTAGGATGTTTGTGTGTCTTAGCATCAAGGCCGAGTCGTCCTTCATTGAAAAACTCATGTCGCGACTTAGTCTCGTGATGAATTGCTGAGCCTGTAAGTAGAAATAATGCACTGGTCTGTCTGGCAAATATCCCCTGAGTTAAGTTGTCCTGCTGAAGCGGTTTCCCTGAGTACTGGAGAAGATGAAGAAGAAAATGACATTACAAAAACCAATTAAAAAAGCCCTAGCAGAAAAAAACTAGCGGCATGAGGAATCACCTTGACCTCATTGTCATCTGCAAAAAGTATTTTTACTGCTGAGACATGGGGTTCCACGTCCTGTCCTGGGACGCCCTGCAGTGGACGCAACGACACACACACACACACACACACACACACACACACACACACACACACACACACACACACACACACACACACACACACACACACACACACACACGTTTCTCTTATGTCGGTGGGTGGTTTCCATTTGCTTCCTGTGGCCTGCTCGCCATACATCGCACCGCAGCATTCCACCAGCACAATTTATGGATTTTATTAGATTTTTACGGATGTATGCATTTAGCAGAGTTGGAAGACTTTCCAGGAGGCGGACACACTCACACACAGAGGTACAGTGTATGTTTATATATATAAATATTTAATTTCCATCTGCCTGTCCTATTGAGAGCTATCAGGGCCAACAACAGCTCAGTCTAATTGGAGGGTGTCTCTTCAGCTTTCTGCAGAGTAACCAAAGCCCAGGCTTCTGCTGTCGGACCAGGAAATTCAGAGGGACACTTCCCTTCCAAGCCGTTCCAGCAGGGATATCTGCCGTTTAGCCACTTCTTTAATAACGCGAAAAGCATAAGGAACACACATACTTTGGGGTTTTCTGATTAGGAGCGCCACGTGTTTAACGTTTTTTCTGCTTTATCTTTGTTGCCAGTTTAATTTCTACGGATGACCTTTTTCATGTGTCTCATGTGTAGCTTCCTCTGTTTAGCTCTAATATTAAAAGTCTTTTGATCAGAATGTGATGCTCGTATATTGAAAGAAAAATGGCATTTGTTTTTTTACATTGGACGTTTAATTAAAGTCATATTTGCAGGATGTAAGGAGGAAATAACGGCACACACTAAGTTCATGATTTTAATGCAGAATTTCTAACCAGAAGCATCTGTTTCATAAACTCCCACAGTCACAGGGGGTAAAAAGCTGTGTGTTGCCTTTTTCAGCCTTTGGACGCGGGTAATAATTCTCTTTCTCGCCACAAAAACAGGATGTAAACGTCCTGGTCCTTGTGTAGTAGACGTCCAAAGGTTGTGTCAGGAAGCAGGTGGAACTGAAATCAATGATCTTGTGCTGAACACGTTTGTTCTTCTCACCGCCTTCTTACCCTGGTGGGTTTCACGTCAAACCGGAGGCAGGCGGCAGAACTTTGCCGAGTGCTTGTTCTGAGCCAACTGAGCCGTCACCCCGCGCACCACAATCACTGACACATGTAGAGATTTAAGGGCATTAACCTCACTGCATAGCCCCCGAAACCACTTCCTCCGTCAGAATTATGCCCGCGAGCGCTTGTCGTCTATGATTCAGGACCTCTGTACAGGTCGACCACACTAATAATCTGCATCTTCTTACAGCCCATTGATGTTTCTCTCATTTCTTCATCATTAAATGGTTTAATACTGGGATGGAAGCTTTGAGTCAGTGAACGGGGGGCCGCGCAGGCCCTCGCCACCAGCATTGTACATATTGCACATATCTTACACCACAACACTTCCTCAAAGGGTAAACTTTATCTGCCAGGCATTATATCAGGTTGTGTTTGTTTGACATAGCGATCCGAGCGCGCTGTATAGCTAACCCCAAAGGTTTATATACAATAGACTTGTAAGGGAAACAGAGTGTGTGGTTTTCTGTTTTTAGAATGGGATGCTTTTGCACGCATGCTGCAGACAGCGGCTGCTCTAACAGCAGACTCAGGTTGCAGCAGCCAAACTCTTTCTTCTATTAGTCCTCTGGTCGCTAACAAAGAGTCAAAATAACACAAAATGGACAAAGGAGAACAATAGATTCCAGCACAAGGGAGCGTACCGCAACTAGACAACAAAACAAAAGCAAATGCCAAGAAGCACGGGACCAACCACAAGTTAACATACAGACATTCTTCGTCAAATAAAAGTCAACATCAGGTTGTTTTTAGGCTACCACAGGAACATTTTCCCATATTACACTGTAAAAATTTGGGATGAGCCGTTTTTATTGTGGGTTTCTGTGAAGGATTGGTGGAAACCACAGGCTAATAAAGACTAACGGAGTGTGTCAAGTAAAAATCTGCAGGTTTATCCTCGTGTGACTGCTGCATATTAGAATATCGGTCTCCATAATGATTTCATTGGGGTTAAAATGGTTTTTATGACAAATACATGAAGTCAAACTGAATCAGTCAGTCAAAGACGATTACAGAGGCGTCACTATTATTACTGCCAAGTGGAAGTGAGATGTGGATCGTTAGTGGAATGTTTAGACCGACGTCCTTCTCGTGGTATAATCACATAGGACTTAACAAAATACATAACTTTACAGTATTTGAACACAATTATTGCGCTAAAGAGGCAAAATGTTGGAAGTGGTCAGCGAGACCAACTAATTGAAACTGAATGGGAAGATGTTCAACTATGTGGCAGATAATGAGCCAAAGTCAAAGCACAGCCCTCTTTGTTCAGCCTTGTGGGGAAAACGTCCAGGGGCTTTCCCTGGTTTTTATAACTCCATGAGAGCTGACGGATATTTGGAATAAAACAATTACAATAAGATTTTTTCTCCTCTTTTTCCCTCTCCAGTGAATATTTACTTACTAAACTTTGACACGTTTTTCAATCACAGGCTCATAGAGGAATAAGGATTCAACGCAATCAGTTCCACACATATTTTCAGTTGTACGAGAGATGGCTGATAATGACGGGTACGTTGGTTGTGCCAAGAAGTGTATGAATGAAAATTTCATGTTTATCAAGAAAACTGTTCAGTTGTTCATATCGTCAAGAAAAAACATTGTCATGTATTAAAGAAAAGTTTGAACGACTTTTGTACTTTAAGCTGCTTTTTAAACGCTGTTGTTCAAACAGTGGAATTTTCTGTATTATTTTGTTGTTTTGCCTTGAATAGAAACATTTTCCTAGCATTTAATTTGATATATCTGGCTCCAATCAGGGATAATTCAAGCAAACACAAATGGTTTCGCTTCCTAACATCTAAGATAAACAGCTCCTTGGTCCACAAGGTCAGCCAAAAAAAAAAAACAAAAAAAAAAACTTGGCCATCCGCTGATACTCTATGTTGCTGGTGACATCTCTTTGAGTTTGCTTAATAAATTATGAGTGTTTGAGTTCCAAATCAGGACCATTTCGTCCTCAGACGAAACAGAGTGCAGCCGCCCAGCGCAGCCAAACACCCCAGAGACAACACTGATTTCAGCCCACACGAGACCCTTCATCCTGGGTTAATATTAAACAAGGCATGCCGTGGCTGCACAGGCTCCGTGCCGAGGACGTGGGCAAACATTTTCTCCTTGTCTTTTCTGTGTGTAAGCGGCTGTAAAAGAAACGTTTGCAAATCAAAGTCAGGTTTGAAGAACATACAGAATGCATGTGTGATACTGTAGCTTCGTTATTCAATCAGAAGAAATCACTCATCCTCAGGTGATAAAAATCTGCCTTATTTCCAGACAGAGTAGTCGTGAGGAATGCTTTGAAATACTACGTCTGTCAGGGTCTTTTTTGATTTTGAGTCTTTCCATGGTTTTATTTATATTTCAGAGCTCAGCGCTGCAAAGAGTACGTATTGCTGTTTTGTATACAAATTCATGTGGCGCTAGATGATCCAAATAAGCACGGACCCAGAATGTTTCAACGTAAGAAAATTCAAAACTATAAAAAGTAAATGCTTCGACCGCAGATGACGCATGCATGTCAGGTTTCCATGCGAGTCGCATTAAAGCCGAAGATGTTTTCATAACCTTCAACTCTGGACCAGAAAAGGTTGAGGGCCTAATTGTGTTAGCTGCCCACAAGCCAAGAGCTTGGAAGGTATGAGGTGCCAGAGGTTTTCATAACCCTGTGTCCTGTCGTCCTCTGGTTGGGTTTCTACGAGTTTACAACCCTGGGATGTGCTGTGGAGTAGAGAGTTTGGCGATGCCAGGCTCCACTGCAGCTGTTTTTCCTTCCACCAGGCAGCACAGCTGTGCAAACAACGAGGCAAATGTTATTTCCTTTAAAAATATGAACTTGGATTTTAAAGCACAGGCCAGTAATTAGTGCCAAAGCAAATTATTTTAATTATTACTCAAATATATTATATTTACTAAAGGACAGAGAAAGGCAATTAACCCTGTAGCGGTTTGGTTCAAAGCGCTTATTGACTCGTCCAATCTTTAATAAATGCACTTTGGGACTTGAAGCAGGCTCATGATACACAGTATCCTGAGCTGTTGGTTTTACTGTAGTATAATGAGCCTGCAAAAGTTGCACATGCTTGTTTTAGTGGAGGATGGAGCCTGCCAAGGTTGTCCTTCGCCGCCCGGGCTGATCCTCACTATATAACAGCACAGGATCGCGTCCAAACTGGCGACTGAATCGTGAATCATGGCTCGCTGCTGACCGCCTCACTGGGCCATGACCTCTGGCACTCGCTGTGTCCTTGAGCATAACAAAATGTGAAATGGAGCGGGCCCAAGGCTTGACCCCTATGGCGAACAATGCTCTGCATATGTTCTACTAGATTGACATGATAAAAGTTGAGCCAGCTGACATTGTTAGTTCTAGTTTTATGGCCAAGCTTTTTGATAAGGCTGCTGATACGACCGACTGAAATGAGTCACCTCCACATCAAGCCTGGAGCTGTCAGCCGAATTATTACTCCTTTGTATTGAATAGAAACATTTTATTGCGTAATGTGTTTAGCAACTGTTTCTGATTAGGACGTAGAGGCCCGTCTGAGTGGGAGGACACCTTTGGACAAACCTGAAGGTAGTAAAATGACTGGATGTTTCAGCTGCGCTGGGAGAGTCCTCAAACAAGTTTGGGAACAAACTGCAGCTAAAGTGAGCATATATGAAGACCCTCAAGTTAAGAAGAATATATATCCAACATAATTTCAGATGATGGGTGGAAAGCAGCTATTGCAATGTTGAATAGAATTTTTGTTGAATTGTATGACAGAATTAACAGCAGAATATTAAATTAGCCAGATACAGTAAACATCATCCAGATATAAACATTTATATTTTTTAATCAAGAATGTCAGTTTTAATCAAGAAATGACTTGCATCTCAGTGAATCGGACCATTGAAGACAGATATTCAGCTTGAGCAGACTGTGGAATCTCCACCTTCTCTCACACTGGAGGAGGTCCGAGAAATGGGCTCAGTGTTATGTTTATTGAGTAGGTTCATGTGCATAGGCAGTCCATCTGTAGCACGTCTTTGTAAAAGTCACTGGATGAGAGGTCAGGTACATCCTGAATGTAAATATAATCATATGCATCAGCACTTTACTCAATTTAATATTCATTATCAGTTCAGCTCCGTCAATGTCCAAGTGTTGGGCTCTGGAAAGCATTCCCACCACTCAGGTTCTGGGGTTTAAACAATATGTATAACAGCTCCATGATGCCGCAGGAATGCAGACGTTCCTGACATTCCTTTGGATCTGTGAGTGTGAACATTTTAGCAGGTCAGGAAAAAAGATTTGTGAGAAAAACCAAATGAGAGTGTGAAGATGGAGCGATGTCGAAGGAAAGCGACACTAGGTTAAAACTAATTTGTGTGTGCATTTGTTTGCATTGTCGCTTTGTAAGTACATGGGCTGTTAAACCTACAAAAACAGCGGTTTCATGTTCAGTGGCTTTAAAAGCACGTTTACAGTCCTCACTGTTGTGTATATTTAATTGTCTATGCATCTATAAACTTGCTCCACCTGGATTTGGGCTGTTTATACCGTTTTCCTGGCAGATCCTTTTAAGCTCTGTCAAATCAGATGGGAAGCATCTGTCAAATATGCTTTAGGTCTTCACAGATGTTGGAGGGAGTTGCAGCTACTCAAGAGTTGCCTGGAAGCCATTGTTGCATTCTTTGCCCAGAGAAGCCCACAAAGCACAACAGCGCTGTTACGGTACCACACGCCTGACATTAGGATGGGTTCAGCTGATGTGCTATGTGATGAGCAGTGGCACCACAGTGGTTCATTTTTCCATTTTCTATACCATGTGTCTTATTACTGTAAGTGTGGAGGGCTGGAATTTGAAGTGGATTCAATTTCCACTGAAAATCTTACTTCAACACAGACTGTAACTGTTCTTGTGTTAGAAACTGAGTCAGGTTGGATATTTTAAAAATACTGATATTGACAGAAAAACAAAAAAAAAACAAAAAACAGCCAAACAACTGTAAGTGCGTTCATCCTTGGCAGCAGTGAGCATTCATTAGAAAGGAAAGCAATCAGCTGGCAAAAAGGTTCTTAGTTTTCTATGCACCTGTCAGTCCGTCACATACAACTTAATTTCAGGAGGTTCTCAAAATTAAAGTAACATATGGTCAAATTTTCAACAATTAAAAAGGTTTAGAAAAACAAAACAATCTTTTAAAGGCCAATTTATTGGATGGAAAGTGGATGATTTCATTCTACAAAGCCTGAGCTGAAGACAGATGTAGCCAGAAGCAGGTTAACGGTTTATTCTTTGACTTCGTGGTAGAACGCAGAGGACGGATCGGTGGCAGTTATGGACAATGACATTGGTACAGAAAGGAGAATGTAGTTTTCCCCTTGACAATCATACATTGATAAAGTATGTTTAAACCTCAATGTTTCCAGCAATGAGTAGATGTCATGATGTTTCCACTTTTACAGAAATCCTATCCGTGTGTGTGTAAATGTGTGTCTGTCTCACACTGCTCTTTTCCTCTTATCACAACTATCTCCTTAATTTTGTGCTCATCTCAATTCTTCCTCTTTTTCTACCTCAACCTTTTTTTCTGCCTAATCACTTTCCCATTTTCGTCCAGGAGATCCAGGAGACTGAAACCAATGTGATTATTTTTTACTTTACTTTTTCTTTTCTCAGTCCACAAACAAAGCACGAACTAAAAACAGATGTAGTGGTTTGTTTTAGACATGCAAAGCAGCTGAAGCCCATAGAGTGGGTGTGATATCCCATGAGTCCTTGGGGCCGTGGACATTTTTCTGGCCGAGCCCAGATACTAACACTCACCTTCGATAAAGTAAGTGCAGCCTCACTGCAAACACACCTTGTCCACACAGTAGGTGATTATGGGATTTTTTATGCCACAGTTGCCTGTTCTTTAAGGAGAATAAAAAGACAACAACAGAGAATGTAAAGTAATGGGGAGAGATAAGGTAAATGTCCTATAAACCTGCTAAAATCACGAGATTTGTTGCAGGATCACTAAAATATATTAAATTTACCCCTAAAGGGTGAACTCTCTAATTTTATTCATACCAAATACATTTATTCAGAAGTTTACTTCCTGGACATCCCTTAAATACCTGTCAGGCCAGTTTGCGCCTGACTTTACTAAACTGCATAATAACATGTGCTGCAGTTGGAGACATTGTAATGTGATAAATACATGGATTAAATAGATTCCCGTTTCCCCATTTGGTTCAAGCGACCCAAAAAGTACATTTCTACACAATAAATGAACCACAGTCCATCATAGACCATTAGTTTTTTCCATCATGACGAATCATGACCTAAAAAAAAAACGTCCGAGCCTTTTGTCCACACAGTTGGACTGAGGGTTCTGGTGACTATAACTGTAATGTTTGGTGTTGTTGTCACACACTGACAGAAATGTCTGAGTCATCAGCCAAAGAAAAATAATTATTTACAAGTGTTTTGCCGCAGATGGTCAACTTTTACATGACTTGCTGCAGTTTGCACTTACAGTAAGGAGCAGCTAAGGGGAAAAACCTATCACGAGAACTGTAAAACTACCAGCACAGACAGGAAACTGAACCTGATGCTTTGCTTTTTTTGCAACAAGTGTTATGGAATTATATTGTTTGACTGGTCATTTTAATCACATTTCTGCTCAGTCATTTATCACTGACCAATGTTTTCCACAAATTCAGGACTCTTCTACCTGATTTTCACTACTATGGAAAAATATTTTAAAAGGAAATTGAAAATTTTGGTATCACTACATTTACTACATGTGATGGTATTTAGCATCTAGATTAATAGAGATGGTTGCATCAGGGAGGGCATTCGGCATAAAACCAAAAAACAACCTTGCAAATCATCAATAGGGATAAAGATGATTCTTTGTGGCGACAACTGATGGGAAGAGTCAAAAGATGAAGATGATGTTATTTTAACAAAATTTCTGTAACAGAAAAAAACATTTACAGCAACAAAAAACAGCAAGGCTACAAATCTCCTACTCACTAACCCAGAATGACCAATTATCAAGCGCGTGTCAACGTAACTGTAACGTTACAGCATTGTCCCAACATGCTCTGAACAAACAACTGGACGCCAATAAGACATGGCACAGCACAGATCTCAATGTAATTACAGGTCAGTACAAGAAGCGTTTCTCGTTTCTCAGATAAAGACACAGGATGAGCTTCGTCTGCCATCAATTCAGGAATGTTGGGAAGAAAAGCATTTGCTGGACCGACACAGCGTTACAAGACAATAAATCGCATGGAAACGCAACTGGACTTTGGAAAATAATGATGACAAGGGCTCAAGGCATAATATTGGAAATGAAAGCTAGGGTTCATGCTGCAGCTTTATTTCTCATCAATTCTAGTTGAAAGTCCAGAGGTATTTTTATTGTAGAGAGGCACGACTCACAAGGTCAGAGGTTTTTGGTAAACAATAAATTCCACAAGCAGCGGTAAGTTTTCTGTGGCCGCCTACAGCAAGTCCAGCCCCTCCGAAATATTGACCAGCACTTTGACAGAGGCTCCCAAAATAGAATCATTTATCAGTCTTCTGCATTATAAATGACTGACTTTATAGAAGCAGCATTTTCAGATGGGTCCTGACTGATCAATAGTCCACCTCGCTGGACAGAGTGGGGACGACGTCATCTGGATCCAATGAAATGCTCAGTCAGACTCGTTGAACTCGTTCTTCCTGACAGAGTTGCACCAGCTCACTCTGATGCTGCGTTCTGTTGTCATGCACTGTACAGTACCTTCAGCTCTCGGGTTCTTGTTTCCTTTCTCTGATCCCCCACTTAGCAGGAAAATGTGGTTCTGCTTAGACACATCTCCCTCAGTCTTCTGTGGTCAGACACCGCCCTTTCAACGCCTGTATTTGCATTGGAGGGTTACGCTGTAATTTTAAATTACAGACTTGACTTTGTTGCGTATAAAGATGCTCAGCGAACTTTTTACACAGACAACTAAATCTTCCTTCAGCAAAATTACAATATGAGCCTAATATATTTATAATGTGCACAGTCAGAAAAATAGATTTAATTGCAATATGAAAAACTAAACAATTCTTTAACCTTTAACCATTTGATTGTTTCATACAATCTAATTGCTGCCTGCACAGCTTTCTCTGGTTGCAAGCTTTACCTGAAGAACAGCTGGCTCTTCATTAAAACTTTTAAAACTAACCTTTTAATTTTAGAAGTTCATGGTTTAGCTTCACTGAGACACAGAAAAAAATAATTGGTTTATGTAATGATGAATCCATTTGTGCATATTTACATGTTGTGCATTCCCTTTGTGCAGTCTCTGCACAGGCCTCAGAACCCTTGTTCAGACCTAATCTGTCTGTCTGTCAGTGCCTGGTAATTGGAGCTGTTTAGGAGGTCATCCAGCCCAGGTGGGCGGGCTGGGGGAGAGAGTGTGTGTGTGTGTGTGTGTGTGTGTGTGTGTGTGTGTGTGTGTGTGTGTGTGTGTGTGTGTGTGTGTGTGCGTGTGCGTGTGTGTGTATTGCGTCTAGGTGTGTGTTCATGTGTGTGCGCAGGCACAGGAATGCGTGTCGGACCGGGAGCGCTGGTTTCCCACGGCTGTGCCACCCGTGAGCCGTGGATGACAGGCGTTCTGAACAGCACACGTCATGTTGAAGAATCTTACAGGTGCACCACAAACTTAATACCATAGTTCAAGTGCACGGCGGCAGCTTCCCGGAACTGCTGTATCACATGTCTTTCTCATGGCTGATAATCTAAGCTTTCAAACACATAATTTGAATTACTAACTTTTTCCTATTTTAAAATGCAACCTGTGCAACTTGTTAAGTGTCTTTGATGTTCAAACAAAATACAGGCGATTGTGAATTTTCCAGATTGATCTGATACATTTATTTGTCACTCATGATTAAAACGGCCCAATCAGATCAAGGGTCTTTCTACTCGATAGGGCATGTCAGGTTTATCATGGCGGAAATTGGAGAGTATTTACAGTGTAGACGTCGTTTCCAAGATTGTTTTTGTCTACAAAACCTGTGCTGTGTGGAAAGTAAGATAGAAAGGCCTGATATCACTGCGAGCACATGCAGTTTCAAAAGCACTTTTCCAGGGATTGCATGCCTCACTTAAATCTAATTAAATTAATAGAGTGCATACGTGTATCACAGGAGCGTGCACCAAGGAAGCAACACGCTCCTCGGAAATGGAATAGGAGATGCTGGAAATCAACAACAGACTGCAGCCAAAACAAGAAAGTGCTTGAAAATAGGTCTGTGCAAGTAGGTCAACGTATTTCTATTAACATCACCACAGTGTATAGTATATAAAGAATAGAGAGTCTCACTCAGACTTGACTTTGATCTCCAGCCCCAGGTTGAACACACAGCACGGTCTCTGTTGTGCTGTACACATCCCGGGTGAAAGCTGGGAGCTCACAGAGCCCGGTTGGAGACAATGGTAGTTTGTTGTTGTGCTGTCTGTGCAAGCGGGGTCGAGCTGCAGGGTCAGGCGAAGCCACCCGTACTTTGCTGGAAAGAAATGATCATTTATCACCTTGCGATTGGCGAAGGTTGGGCTACCAGAGACTGGGAGCTGGAGGAGGCGTTGCAAAAAGGCATGCTGAACTTATGATACAAGTTCATATAATATATATGTGCACAGACAATCTGCAATTTGAGACAATTAAGTATCCATTCATATGCTAAGCTTGCACAGGTGCACATGGACTCAACAGATGTCTGAGGTCCAATCGCAAATATTTTGTGGTTGAAGGGAGTTTTTGCACTCATAATTTCCATGAAATCAGTCACTTGGAATACTGTCGGTTATCAGATATCTCGTTCTGCACGCTGGAACACCTCAGCATCACGATACTGCGCTCCCTCCAGTCTGTATGGAGTCATGCCTCGTGGCGTGTTGGAGCGTTGGACCGCCAGCGCTCGTGATGTAACACGCACAGCACACTCAGCCTCTGCTCGGAAGAGCTCGCGGCGAATAACAACTCCGAGACAAAAACAGCTACTGGGGAAAGATGGTAACTGGAAACAGCGCAAGGGAGCGGTCGGTGCATCCATTCCAGCAGCGGTGACAACAGCTGCTAATTGGTAGCAGGTAACATCTGTTCGTAGGGACACCGGGGTCAAACCTCAGGCCTGCTTACTCACGTCCTCCGAGCTCCGAGCTGTGGCGCAATCCACAGTTGGAGGAGCTTAAATGCATGTTTATGTGTCCAAACCGGTGAGTGAGTGTGTGTCTGTGAGATGGTAGAAGTGTGTGTGTGTGTGTGTCGGCCCATTCTCTGAAGTACCCAGCTGACAGTAACCCAATCCCAGTCAATGTGTCTGGCCAACAGATCAGTGAAGGCTGCCTGTCAGGAGCAGTGACCCTGCCCTCCCCTGCTCTTTAGCTGTGCACCCACCATGGAGGCTGGAGGTCAATGACAGGGGTGGGGGATTAGAGACTGGTGGGAAACGTTGTGCTCCGCTTGCCAGTAAGAGTGGAAGAATGTCTTGCAGAGAGAGGACAGGAACGCTCAGCGAGACACAGGTAGACGCCTCCCAGCACCACGCTGCCTCATCTCTCAACACCAAAACAAGATAAGGGCGTAATTTATACACTGTTGTCACGTGATTGTGAAGAACAAACAAACAACTTTTACAAGCATATCTTCTGCGATTTATTCCACCTGCTCCGGATGTTATCACTCCATTCAATGGCCACTAACAGATAGCTACTGACAGATAGCAGCTAGCCGTGTTGAGGTCGGGGTTTGTGGATTGGAACTGTTGGACGGGATGCCATCATGTGGGACATTTCTGGCCCCTTTAGGGTGGATTTCACTCTGATGCCCTCGCGAGGTCAAATGTTTAATGCCTTTCACCGTATAGTGACATGGTTTAAGGACAGCCTCACGCCGTCATAAGTGTAAACAGCAGAGCTTTATGTCATAATCCGAGGAGGATCTATGGTGTAGGACTGAGAGCAAGGCTGCATGTGTGTGTAAAGTTTGCTTATGGATGAGCATTGCATAATACAGTGTATTAGTCTTCAGCAGACATTATGGCTGATTTAGACGTTTCCTAATCATGACAATCCTTTGAATGCTCAGATCCGATTTCTAAACCTTTGTCTAAAGTCCTTTTCTCTGATTACCCTCTCTCCCCTGCTTTCCTTTCTTTCCCCGTTTCTCACTCCATCTGTTTTGTAATGTGATCCCTGCATCGTTATGAGTTATAGAAAGCAGTTGTGGTGGCTTCCCAGCTATGCGACTGTTTACCTCCTCTATTCACCACAATGGGACCTTGTTATTAGGATAAAAGACCATCGGGACAATAGAATCTGGCCACACTTTCACATTTCCTGCGGATCAGTTCCACAATGTGGCCGATACGGTACGATTAAATAAACCTGATATAGAAATGTCACAATGTGAAATTTGACTGATTTACGTTTTGGGTCAAAATTTAAAACGAGCATCATTTGAATCCTGTGAAGTTAATTTTGTTTTACTATTGTGTTCTAGCTAACGGGTGATTGATTACACAGCAGAGCCACTAAAATGAAAGTTAGTTACAGCTGGAGGTGACTCTATGCATAAAACCCACGTATTTTAGTTACCAGAATATTTTACATTTTCCTACAGATGTTGTAACTTTTATTCATAAATCAATATTACTGTTTGTCATCAACCTTTTATTCATGGCTGATGTATTTTTCTAAATATGTCCAAATGTTCAACGCATTGTGTTGACTGAAGCTGCATTGTGTTTGTTGGCAAACCTATTGTGTTAAAACGATCCCATTGTGTTTTCCACAACCGCAAGACAGCCACTGGGGACGAGGAAACATCGAGCTAATCCGTGTTCCCAACAGCGCCTTTTCTCCAGCATCAGTTGCTCGTAGTACGAAACACGGCCTCGTTGTTTGAGTGCCGGTGGTTAGAGTAACGTTTCATTGATGGATCGTTAGAGTGCGTCCACACCGCATTCAGCCACGGAGAACTGTGTCCCACACGCTAATGATAACAGTGTGTGTACCAAATATGTCTCCAGATTTCAGCCGATGAAGTAAGCAGGCGTCTATTTTGTTTGAATATTCGGTAACGCTGAGGAAACGCTGGAGCGCTGAGATGAACTCACAGTCGGTGCAGTAATGCGGTTTCACAAACCCCAACTCACCCAAAAGTCACAACCCTCCACGGGACCAGTCTAGTGTCCAAACGGGGGCAGCGGGTTAATGGGTGTCGGATGCAAGTGGGTTTGTGTTTGAATAAAGGGCAGAGTTCTTCAAAATAGTCAGTATTGAATAATAACTTTTCATTATTAGTGTTTTGATGTTAAAAACATTGATCATTAATTTCTTTCATTCCACCTTATTGATTAATCAGATTCAAGACAGTGATTTGCAGCTAGATGAAGTAAAACATTCTTTCTTGCTACAGCGACCTGAACTTTTCATTATGAAGCAGGAATGACAATCACAGGTATGACTGACTCGCTTCCCTCCCTCTGCAGTCAAACTGTTTTCTTAACCAGAGGAGGGGCTGTTTTGACCCTGCAGACCAGTGTTTTGTCTAATCAGTAAGTTAAGGGAGTTTGTGTTTCTCGCCCTAAACTGACATGAAACTCACCTGGAGCATGAGAAAAACCCTCCTTGTTCCTCACTGCTGAACACCAACTCGCCTCGTGTGCAGATATTATTGTTTATCTAAAATCAGTGTTATAGTTTTAATTACCAAAAAACACGCTATGCTGTGCTGTAGCTTCCTCCTTATGACGGAGATCAACACAGGAGGAGATAGCGATAAATGGCTGCTAGTCACATATCGGACATGTCTCCAAACACCTCTCTTTAGCCACAGAGGTTTAATCCTGGCAGAAGGGGTGGCGGCAGTGTAGATCATGTTTCTACAGTATAAACTGTATATGCATAGACTGTACCAGGGCCACATCATGGAGGAAGTTGGTACAATCAGCTGGAACGTCCAGGAAAACACATTTTTTGAGAAATAGGCCTTTCCTGCAATACTTAAAAAAGGGTTCAGTTTCTAACACCAACATGAGATTTAGTTTATTTGGTGTTTATTTTATTTCCCTGTTGCTCCTTTGAATTGGAATGAGCTCAGTCACGTGTGTCCGTGCACATCACACCAGTCAGCAATAACTGACGGGAAGAGAAAAGCAATCTGTTCAGTGTGTTGACTGTTTTTGAGATCAAACCCTCTGGACGCTGCCAAATATTTAATATTTCTGTTTGACAGACTGATACATTAGAAACAAAGAGGTTTTATTTCGAAGTTGTTGCCTGAAGCTCATATCCTGTATTTATTACACCTTCACTGGGTGATTTAATGAAGCAGCTTTAATAGAAACGGTTCTGATTACACCAAATCAAACATTTACATCAGCTCTACTCATAAATTATGATCGCATGTGCCAGCGAAAGACAGTGAGTTGTAGCCTCTGCTGCAAACGTTTGGCTACATGAAGGGCGTTGTCATTTATTTATTTATGTGGATAACAGTTTCCCTATTACTGTACCTGATAAAAAAGGGACCTCTGGGTCTATTTTGATGCTTTACAACTTGTCGTTGGTACGTACGGTATCTTGATCAGTTGCACAGCCACCATTTAGCCTTAAAGTCATCCCCCAGCATCCCATTTGGTCTCAAGCATACATCTTGGCCTTATACAAACATATCCTACCATATATAATACACTATATACATTTGTTTAATGAATGTGTACACCAAATCAAACCAGAACGCATGGGCAGAAAAAGGAGAGGTCAAGTTGTCTCCACATGCTGGAAAAGGACTGACCTCGATACATCAGTGTTGTAATTAAAGCTACATTTCATGTCTCTGTGGCTTTCCCCATAATATTTACACTCCTGTTGCTGCAGTTCAAGACCCCCCCTTCCCCCCATCCCTGAATGTGATACAGCAGTGAGGAGAATTCAAATAAACATCCACTCAGAGGTAACAGGTTTAAGATGTCGCAGGCAGACAGTCATCCATCTTATGGTTGATGCCTCTGTCACCTGCGCTGCAGTTGAACAGAGGAGACCCCTGTGTGTGTGTGTGTGTGTGTGTGTGTGTGTGTGTGTGTGTGTGTGTGTGTGTGTGTGTGTGTGTGTGTGTGTGTGTGTGTGTGTGTGTGTGTGTGGTATGTGTATCACATGCCCCCAACCCGGTGTGTGTGTGTGTGTGTGTCACACTGCAGATGCATCAGGAAAATGGCTGACCCCCCCTCAAAAAAAAGATCAAACGCGGAAATAATTAAGTCGACAGTAAATAACGCTGAGATGAAACAATAAACAGGGAGCAGCGCTCAGACAGATGTAGCAGCCGCGCTGTTTGATGTTTAATTATACCAACTGGCTGTCAACAGCAAATGCAAGACAGAGGCAGAGCACTCAATACAAGCTGTAGCCGTAGTGCAGCTACTGAAATCTCTGAGTTGACTGGGTGTTACTTTATGATTTCAAACTCAAACACCGTTTTCACACGTTCTCCCTTGATTGTTTTTTATTCCATATTTCATGAATGTTAGTTCAGTCCAGTAAGAGGCCGAGGTGTGACCCGTACCTAAAGTATTGTACGCTGGTACATTAAAGTCATGCAGTTGGTCTTTGACTTTAACACACTATGTCACAGTGCAGCAAAAGGTCCTGGGTTTAAAGTCGGCCCATGTGTGTGTGAGTCGCTCAGTATGTTGTGGCTTTTCTATGGCTGCTCCAGTTTCCTATAGTGAGACTCTACAATCAGCTGATCTGAATGCTGTCAGGTAAAGGACAGTATATAACTAACAGCTGATTCATGCAGGGACGTTTGACAGCTACAGTAGAAGTTTCATTTCTTCCCTTTCCTTCATCAGTACAAGATTTTTGTAAGACACAAACATGGCACCACGCAGTTTGCAGAGGACTCTTCCAGAGACGCCGCTCCAGGGCTTGTCTCACTACACAAATAGACGAATAGATCTTTAACCTGTGGCACTTGAAGCCACTCTGTTTTTAATCTCGTGTTGAGTTGCGAGAATCTCTGCCCAGAAACTCAAAACAGACATTTTCCTGTTGCGCTCTGTCTTTAAACGTTGGACAGGACTGTGGGTTCAGGCTGTGAGTGGAGAGGTTTTGGCAGCTCTTCATGTGCATCGCATCGCTTCGAATTATCACGTTGATTAAATGCCACAGAGGCACCAGGCTTGCCAGAGACCCAGCTCTTTATGACCTGCTAACAGTGCATTAGAAGCACATTTGAAGCACATTTATTTCATGTGCGATGATTTGAATGATTTCTCTCTGGATCTTTTACTCATCACTGTTGGAGTTGATATTGGTGATGTTTCATCAGTCAAGAATGAAATTTGTTACATAATGCAGCAGCACGGATTCAGAGAGTACTATAACAAAAGGAAACCAAAGGAAGCTTGATGATTCATGTGTATTTCAGGAATAGTAATGTGCTACCAAGGCAAAGCCCGGATCCAGAGGTGGAACCCAGCTCCTTCACAGCTTAGATGGGACTTACACAAACACACACACGCTCTCAGGGAAGGCGGTGGGTCCTCTGCACTGACCACGGATCCTGGTGATAATAGCAGCCACATGTTCCAAGACCTGCTTCACTGTTTCCCTGCTGCACACACACACACACACACACACACACACACACACACACACACACACACACACACACACACACACACACACACACACACACACACGCACACACACACACACACACACACACACACACTGAACACATGTAGCATGAGAACTTCCCCTCGTTTCGTCCTATCACTTTTCTTGTCCCCCATCCGTTCCAATGTGTCACACTCTCCACATCTCTGCTTCCCATCCTGTGTTTTCATTTCGCCCCATGTGCCCATAGATCTGAAACAATATGCAATTCCTCAAGTTTTGTCAAGAGTGGGATCAAGTGAAAGATCAACCCCTTCAGTCTGACATGCGATACCCCCCCACTACTTTCTGCACACGCATCAGCAGGGGGCAGTTATCCTGAAGGTAACTCGTTAGTGTGATGTGCAGCTTGCAGTTAAAGATTAAATGGATACTATGTTGACTCATACTGTATAATATCAGATTATTGATGGCTACAGCTGTTGGCAAGACTTTCCTCAAGTCTGTGATGGCGGAATGATGAAAGGCATTCCATCAGCATACCTGCCATAAGATTAGTAGATAGATAAAAATGCTTTACAGTTCTTACACTTAAAGATCTATTTTACAATCTACTGGCGAAATAGTGGAAAAATAAAGAAGTCATAATGTCTGGCAGGGGTATGTAGGCTTTGGCTCCAAAACAGCTACAGTAGATGAATTTCCCACATGTTTTTACCATCGCAATGAAATCAAGATGCAACGATTCGCAAGGTCAGTGCAAACAGAGTAACGCTGTACCTACGAGGACAGAGCAACGAAAACAAACCCTGTGCTCATCACGATTTATGGAGGACAGTTACAAAGAACGAAAGAACACAGTGGATGGGTGCCAGCAAGTTCAGTAATAACCACAAAACAAGATCAAAAACAAATTGTTGGGCTCTCCAATGGCCCACAGTCTCTTGTGATAATGGAAATGAAACAACACACTGTAACACGCGTCTTATTTAGTTTACTAGGTTGCTCTTAACTTGCTGCCAGTCTGTTTTTTAAGTGAAATTAAAGTTGTGTTTTGGATCAAGACTCCTTAATATCATTAGATGACACCGATCAGGCAGCCACGGGCCCCGAACGCATCCATCCATCGCCAGACAACTTGGCCTGTAATTTATTTAGCTCTTATAGCTTCAAACAAGCGTCGGAGGGAAACGCAGCATATGGGAGATGGTAACTTAAAACGCATTGAGGTATTGACATTCCTTCGCCAGTGACAGATGAGTCGGTTCATGATGAGGTGGACAAAGATCAACAAACTAAGAATCCTATCAAGGATTCGGCAACTCCCGGGCACGGCGACATGTATGCGCGTGTCGTTGAGGAAGGAAGGTATCGATAATTCCCATCCATCATCTGCTTCCTGCCTCAGTCAGCAGCTGGTATGTGGGAGAGCTGTGAGCATCATTAATTACACGCGCACGCACACGCTGCGCTCACACACTACATCATTACTGTCAACAGCTGTCGAGCAGGCTTCGCAAGTACCCAAATAACATCATTATCATTATTCTTCAACACTGAGCCCCCTTTAAGTCCCCATGGCCTTTGCTCCATAAGGAGCCGAAGAGAATATAACCAAAGTTTCTGGTCCCATCTCCCCCTCCACACCACGGGGCGCTCAACACCCCCATGCTCTTCACACTACTGAGCCGACCTTTGACCCCGGGGGACGTGTCAGAGAGAAGTCGGGGCCACTGCTTGTCAGTGGATGGTGACTCAGGGGGTAGGAGGGTTCTGAGTAACGAGTGAGACGCGTGTGTGTAAATGTGTGTTTACGGTTGGAGGGGCCGGCTCCTGTCTCGTTGTGTTTGTGTCTACAGTCGATGTGCTTTTTTTGTTAGTCTGTACATAATGTATGTACTTGCGAATCTTTGGGAGGAGAGGTTAGTTCGTTTAGGGGCGACGGCGTGTGACCCCCTCGTTCATCACTGCTGACGAAGTGTAAAAGTCAGCTAGAGAATTCACTCTCAGGTCGTAAATCACAGCGCAAACAAACACTTCGCTGAATTTAATTGTTCTCTCTCCGTCCGACTTTGTTTGATTTCTCAGTTTTGTCTTTCCCACCTACAGTATCACAGATCCAGGATGCTGAAAGGAAATTAATAATTAGTTCAGGAGCAACTGTACAAATAATAATAATATGAATCCAAAACTGTGAAGACAAATACAATATACAGTATAATAAAGTTATTACTAACAAACCCTTGGAGGTCTGACATCATTATAATTGTAATAACAATTATGAAAGTGTGTCAGTACAGACAGTACAAACAGAGATTGTTTGGGAAACACGATGTTCTGAGGAAGCGCAGAATCGAACACAGGTTTTTCCAGAACCAGAGCTGTCTGCTCTCTTTGTTGTTGCTGCCATGACCCTGGGAAGCAAACGTTCAACCCCACGAAGACGCGCCACAACATCAACAAAGTCTGTCCCATCACAGGCTCCTCGGAGACACACAGCGACACACGTATTATATCGCAGCGCCTACTCGAGCCGGCGGAAGAGGCTGTGGAGGATGTGGCAGGTCAGAGATTAGCAGCGCCTCTGATTGTGAGGTGTCGGGGTGCTGAGCCGGAGACAGAGAAATACAATGAAAGGCAATTCAGTGATGGAACAAGTAGAGGAAAAAAGAATCATGTAAGTAAATTAAGCGATTTCATATTCTCTAGTTGTAGCATTACTTGTTTTAATCATCTCAGATTAGATTTGTCAGGCATTGTGTTGTTAATCCTCCCTATTACTGTACCGCACTGTTGGAGCTGCTTAAATTGGCCTAAGTTGAGGTCTTGAAGGGTCAAGTGTGCCAGTGATAGAGCTGCCGCGGTGGCTCTGCCAGAAGATAAGTAGTTATTCATGACACTGAGCTCATCTTTTTCCTGAAGGAATCAAACACAGATAACATAGACGGTCAGTTTCACTATAAATATACTGTACTTGAATACTTTGTGTGTATTGTAATGTTGTAAAGCCAAAATATTGTGTTAAACCTATTTTGATTATAGCTCGGGATTTGAAATGTTTAAATATTTTCCTGTATGGCTGAATCATATGCTTGTACATGTAGACAAATATGAGCGATTTAGTTGGGATAAAGAAGACCCAGCAGCAACGCTCAGCGACCCCCTCCCCCATTTCATGGCACCAAGCATTGTAGCGTTCACCGCATCTGTTATTCTGATAATAACTGACACGCTTAATCCCAGCTTTAGTCTGACCAGTCGAGCTGGATGGGAGCTTGACAACATATGTCCAAATGTTATTGTGTACCATGCTTCTCACACTCATGCCCTCTATCAAATGACAAAGCGCTGGCATTATTTACTGGATCAAAGTACACAGCTCTGCTGGTACCCAGGCCCAATGTCAGCTTTGGTGAGGTACGTGAATGCAGCCATTTAAGGCTCCCTTCTTGGTCTTATACCCAGCAGTCAAGCGTCTTGAGTCGTGCCAAACATACAGAAGGACTGAAGTTCAGAAGATGAGGCGCGAGATGCAAACTGAGCAGTGTTTCAAAGTAGAGGTGAGTACATGTGCAGTAGTGTGAAGATGGTTTGATTCATTTATGTATTATTGACTGACTATCATTCATTGTTCAACTGTAATTAAACTAAATTCTAAACACTTACTCAATACTCTTGCTGCAGTGTTTGGAATAAGTGAGGCAGAATCAAAGACAGTCACACCGAGGATATTTTACTGCACCAGCTTCAGGAATCAGCTCTGTCAGAAAAAAAGATCAGATCAGCGCCTGCTGAATTATAGCTGAGGTATAATAACATCAGCTGATGGCTCACAGCCTAATAGTCCGCAGTCTGTGTGAGTCAGTGGGTAGAATTGACAAAACACAACTGACACGTCTGCCTTTAGTAACATGCGTCAGCCTTAATGTCATTCCCTACGCCATCGTGTGCACGGTGAGCATTTATCACAATGCCCTGTGTTAGTTTCTATCATAAGATTTACGTCACACCAATGACAGGAAATGTGAGCATGGCCCATGAAGGTAAACACACTTTTACTGTCTTGTTTATGCTTTCATGATGTCATCTCCTATGAAACTGAGGTAAATTGAGGTGAACATTACTGTTGCTCATTCATTCATGTGTTACAGTAGCTACTACACAGGAATATTTGAAAATTGCAAAAAAAAAGTGCACACAATTCTTAGCAAACGTTTGATGGAATGTAATGACTTCATCATCATATTTGTATTTACTGTATCAGTCTAACCATCTTTGGTCTGTGGGAGGACATCAGAGGAAACACATGCAGAAAACTGACTTAGAATCGCACCCAGGTCATCAATCCGTGCAAAACCTTAAGGTAAAATCCTGTGTGATATTTTAAATATGTCCTCACACTGTCACATGCACCAATTGGCTAATGAAGAACTTGACCTTTGTTCCCTTTGCTCTCTGACCAGCTGTGGGCAAAGGGCAAATGTCAAAGCTATGGGAAGGAGAATCAGGTCATCGGCTGTCAAGTCGGTAAATTCTCATGAGATGTAAAGGAAAACTCCTTTAATCATCTCTGGTTGTAAATAAGAACATTTTGCTGGTCTGTGAAAGGAGCCTAACATAAACTCTGGACGTTTTTTCTAAACTACGATTATAAATGTAAGTGGATGTAGTTTGAATTTAGTTTCAAATTTAATCATTATTCCAACTCAGCAGCTCCGTTCTGACCCCTAAAGCAGCTGGTGAACTCATGCTGTCCATTTCAGCCTCCAGTATTATTTAATCCTTTACTGTGAGCTCTTTGTGATGTCTGGTCCATAGCGGTGTAATGTAAATACATGCAACTTACTTGCTCTGTTTTGCTTCCTCCACCTAATCCTCCTTGTTCTTTCCTCCTACCAAACCTCTATGTCGGCGTGTTATGAATCTGAAGAAGCTATAAAAAAGGAAACACGGCGCTCTCAGCCATAGCAGCAATGCATCCCTGTGAAATCCTAGATGGCCATTAAGCTAATGGGGCACTCTGGCCCAGCCGGTGGTATAACTCAGCTCGCGAGCTCCAGGGCCGGGACCAGCCACAATGGGGCCCCGTGTTCCAGTGTGTTGGTGTAAACACTGCACAACGTGTCAACTTCAGAGAGCATAAAAAAGACTCGAATGGGCAACTCTCACGTAAACAGAATGAAACACAGGTGCGGCTCCAAGGCTCGCCACAAAATTATTCGCAAATATAAATTTACTACATTTCCTATGAGGAGCAATTTGTGCTGAGACTCCCCACAAATGCTGGAAGGAATGAACCATGAGATGGGAAGAGCCCATCCAGGACACTCAGCATCCACGCTCATCCCCATCCATCCTTGGGTGAGTTGTGATTTCCCAGTGTCCGTCTGAGTCCTGCTCGCTCCCTCCTCGTGAGAAAAGGCAGCTTTTATAGACAGGACCGTTTACTGTGTTTACCCAGGGTTAGCAGGCCAGCACACACACACACACACACACACACACACGCACGCACGCACGCACGCACGCACGCACGCACGCACGCACGCACGCACGCACACACACACACACGCACGCACGCACGCACGCACGCACGCACACACACACACACACACACACACACACACACAGACGCACAAAGTTCAGGTGATAGCAGAGCACCCCCCCCCCCACACACACACACACGCTGTCTGCCTGCTCAGATTGTTTTTAACGGGAGGAGAGGGGATGATACCATCCTCAATTACAGGGGAAGTGCTTTTTTATGGGCCTCTCTGGCAACACACGCAGACGCACAATGTGAGTGTGAACTCGTAAATTGAAAACAATGAAGAGTTCTTTACAAAGGCATTTACAATTTTCAGGGGTCAGTAGAGGTGCTCTGCTGGTCACCTCCACTGACCCCAGTACACTGACAACCAATGATGGGGTTCATCCTATTTCCAAGAGTATGGGTACAGGGGTTATTATGGGTAAAGCCAGGGGTGTGAAGCATTCAGAGAATTCTAAAGGTAGAAAAAAAACATTTTGTTTAAAGATGAGAAATAGAAGGTTTCTCCTTTTCCTTGGCAGCATCCAGACTGGGGGGAGTCAGTTTAATTTCTCCTCTTGTGTTCTCCCCCGTCCCCTTCTCGCGTGTTGGCGTACTGCTCCCATCCTCCTCCTCAACAATGGGAGAGTGGAGGAGTGTGGATCCTGTCTGTTCTCAGGGCCTGGAGTGTAAATTCCAGCGAAGCCCCAGGGCTCCGGATAGAAGGGGAGATTGAGCTCCGTCTGCCCCCACCTCCTCATGGCCCTCAGGGGACTGGAAGGTAATGAAGACTAGGCAGCAGGGGCCCGTAGATCTGGAGACGCTACAAGAGGGAGAGTGTGTGTGGTGTGTGTGTGTGTGTGTGTGTGTGTGTGTGTGTGTGTGTGTGTGTGTGTGTGTATTAGGGGTTTTGTTATTTCTTTGCAGAGCTGAGGGAGGGGATTCCAAGGCCTGCTCTTCTCATCACCTCTAGTGACCATGGGCTAATTACACAGCATGCTACACATGCTCACACACACACACACACACACACACACACACACACACACGCACGCACAAACGCACGCAGGCACGCACGCACGCACGCACGCACGCACGCACGCACGCACACATGCACACAGTGTTTGTGTCTAGAGTTTTCACCTGATGCCATATTTTAATGCCTAAATTGCTGACCTGATGCTTCCCACAATATTAGTTCTACATCATAATTGCACGGATGAGTGATAGCAAACAATAAATAATGCACCACACACACACACACACACACACACACACACACACACACACACACACACACACACACACACACACACACACACACACACACACACACAGAGTCACAATAATATCCCTGCTTCCATAAAATCGCATTAACCCTAATATTGTGCTAACATGCTAGCCTCCATAGGTGGCCTTTGCATTGTTAGGGGGTGGCAGAGCAGAACCAGCAGCTTTAAATGCATTTAATTACTACTCACACAACTGTTTACTAGCAGGGAGCAGCACCTCAGGCCATCGCCAGCATGTAGACAGACAGACATGCTGCACACATTTGCGCATTAACTCATTGCAGTCAGAGTGAACGTGCAGCGTTCGGCTGTACTGCGGCTGCATCTCTGTTCGTCCACGCGCAGACAGAAGCCCACACACAACCCCCACACGTTGGGCCTACAAGGCTACAAAGCAGCAGGAAGGGCACTTTTACATCTTTAACGTGATTAGCCCATGAGGGTGTTTGTGGCCTGGGAACACCTACAGTACGAACCTTTACAAGCCCTGATGCGTCACTGTGGAACAGTAGGTCAACCTACAGTACATGTAAGTGGAAGACAAATGTGTCCTGTCCATAGAAATGATACCTGTGTATCAGCGCTGAAGGTCATTTTTTTGGAATAGCTGCTGCTTAAAGAACACGTACACTATTTATGTACAGATTATATACTGTATCAAGAAAGTATTTATTTTTTAGCTTTATTGGCTGATTGAGCCTTTTTTATCTTAATGAAAAAAAGGGTTCACTTGCTGTTTTCATCAAGTAGTTCGCAAAAAAGTAATAAAGATTTATATATTTATTCAAAAACCTTTCCTTATTCCAGCTTCATAAAATGCAGTTTGCTGGATTTTCTTCCTTTTGTGGATGATTTTGAACTCATACCGTACCTGAAAACCATAAATATCGGGCCAAAGAATTCGTCCTGTGCTACGGACCGACATCTGTGATCCATATAGATAGCGTCCGGTGAGTACGTGAGCGGGGTAGTCATGCCGTGTGGTGGGGCCGCCCATGTGAACAGGATGAAGGCGAGGCGACGGGCAGGAGGAAGTGGACCTGCGGTCGCGCCCGCATGTTGCCGTGCTGCAACTCATTTGTCCCTCACAGTTTAAAGCTCTTCTTTAAAATGGTCACGCACGGCCTGAGGTGAAATCAAACCCCCCATTTATAAACACGTGCGATCATCGGCGATGATCCGAGCGCCTACGACCTGGAGCAATAAACCGCTGCCTGTAAAATTTGTTCTGCTGTGAGTGGTAGGAGGTGTCTCTGCTCAGGGAAGGGGGGGGGGGGGGGGGGGGGGGGGGGGGCAGTTTCACACACACTGGAGTTAAAGCATTTTCTAGCGTGTGGTACAACCACGGAACACGTGTGTGGCCGTCACGCTCATACAGTCACATGCCCTACAGCTGACAAGCATACGACCATCGAGCTCTTAATTTTGCCCACGTATCTGTGCCTATGTACATGCAGCATCACTTCCATTTTGCCTTTAAAAACATGATGAGCGCCAGAGGCTCTGATGGATGAGGTGGAGGCCGGCGGAGAAATCCCCCGCCTTTTCACTCAGGTGTTTATTTTTCTTCCAACGTCTGGGGAGAAAACAGGAAACAGGTACCGAGCATCTTGTGAAATCCTGTGTTTCCTGCGCGGGGAGCGGAGCCGGTCACAGCGTTCGACTGTGATGCTGACACTGACACTTTTAGCTCAGTTCATACACACTGGACTGCCCTCAAACACCACCACAGACCAGATGAAACGGCGTGTGTCAGACGCAGACACAAACACACTGTCTGGATAGACAGAGTGGACAAACATGGATGCAGATTGTTGGACAGACAAGTGCAAGCTGAGAACCAGATGTACAGATGTAGGTGCATACACACATGCACCTACAGCATGTGTGTATGCAGGAACAAGCAAATTAGGCTATACTACTCATAGAAGCACAACAGCGTCAATACTTCAAGTGTAACATGGATTTTGACCATAAACCAAGCTAATAAACCTGCTGTGGTTTGTATTAGGAGAACACTTTACTGAGGCGGGTGGGTTCAGAGTCACTGCAACCCGGAGGGAAAAACCACCGGCGATGAGGCAGGATAATATCTGAGTAATAAACGTAGCATAAAGACGAGGCGAGCGGAGGAATTTGAGGGGAGGCAGCAGCGAGGAGCCCTTGAAAGGCGAAGCTGGGCCCGTCTCTGTGACCACGCAAGCCATCGACGACAAGGCCCAGATGGCACCTGCTGATAGAGGCTCATGAGCACCTTTTATTGAATGGGCCACAGATAAGGGGGGGGGGGGGGGGGGGGGGGGGGGGGGGGGGGGGGGGGGGGGGGGGGGGGGGGGGGGGGGTGTATGAGGGGCTAGCTTGAAAAAGTTTACTGTCCATCCATTATCAGCTGATCTGAGTTTAGCCACACACACTGATCAGTGAAGTGAAGTTAGTATGAGGCAAGAGGACATTGGGGCGTTCGTTATTAATCAAATTAAATGGTAATCCAATCTGCAGCCCTTCGTTTTGCCTTTAATACCACATTAATACATCATCGAGAACAAGTGCAAGTACAAGTGTTTAAGAGGACGTTAATAATCCCAGGGGGTTAAAGAGAGAGGCAATAAATTACACCCGGTTGACAGACGAGGGTGGACAGGCCTACAGATAATGTATGGGATGAAGGAGCAGCTGGTTGGTCATTAAGTGGTCATGTCTGAAGTTTACAAAATGCTCGTCCGAGTGGTCAAGCCACATTTTAATACCTGCAGGATTCTCTCTTTCATTTATATTTTATATATATTTACTGTATATACATTTATATTCATTTATATCTTATTTGCATCCCCATTTCTCTGTCTTACCCGTCATCTCACTGACACATCTGCCAGCTGTGCCTTCAGACAGTTTCTCCACACGCAAATACAATTTGCATTGGTGAATACTTTAAAAGACAACATCTTTTTTTTTTAGTCTGGATGTGAGCTGGGAAACGTCTGCTGAGTTGGTGCAAACAAAGTGTCCACAATAAACAATACCATCGTGGGCAAGAATAAAACATGACTTATGCTTAAACACACACAACAAAACCCACTGTGGCGCTCTGAAGGCTGGAGTCCTCCAGTGTGCTCTGCTATTGCACATTACAAATCAAAATTCCCTGGCGCGCCGCTGGAAGGCTGCTTTCTACACGCGGTTTAAACAAACATGACTAATGCTTGCTCGAATGGAAGGCGACCAAGAGCATCTTTCGCAGTGTAGGTGTAGTTCAGAGCAGCATGTTTCCCAAATGCTGACGAAGCGCATGGGACACACACACACACACACACACACACACACACACACACACACACACACACACACACACACACACACACACACGCTAAACCAACTCAGCAGTTGTGTGTCCAGCAGTGATCGACTGAGCCTTCAAAGCAAACCAGGATGATGATCTCAGATACAGCTACTCGTTTTTATCATACTTTGTTTTTTATGGTATATGAGGTTCTATGTTCATACTTTTCCAAGACCAGAATCTCTCTCTCTCTTGCTCTCTCTCTCTCTCTCTCTCTCTCTCTCTCTCTCTCCCTCTAACCCTTTCTCCATTTTCCCTTAAAATAGTTTTTTTAAACAAGTGGTTCTCTCACACAGCCAACATCAACATCTAATAAAGCCCAAAGATAAACACGGACTTCGGTCTTCAGCGGAGTTGATTTCATCCCCGGGGACCGTCAGCCAACTCCCGTCCATCTGCCCAAACACAAACCTGCTGCTTTTTACAGGGAAAAGCAGAGGAACATCAAAACAATGCTGTCAGATCAGGAGCAGTCCAGCTCTTTAGGAATACGATTACGCAGCCGTTTGTGAGTATCAACCACCAGGGCCTCTCCTCCACGTTTTACCTCAAGGAGACGTCGTCACATTTATTCCTGGACATGATACGTTTTACAGCAGTCAAACAAATCGGGTAAAAAACGGACAGTAGCCAGGAACAGACACAGGATTTCAGTGAAGTCATCTCTAACACAGTCCTTGACTCTTTAAGAATAAGAACAGGAAAAACCTTCCTGTTGGACTGGACCACAGCGCAGCGCGTGGACAGCAGGTGTTCCGTGTCATCCCCAACAGTGGAAAACGGTTTAGTCAAAGATATACAACATTCACAAAAGAAAAGCATGGGTTGAAAAGAAAAACATGAGTGGGAGAGGCTTAATAACATATTTAGTCCTGCGGGTGGGCGCCAACTGGATCAGTATCACAGCTAAAACAATCACATCTGGGTCCTGGAAATTACGTGATAACCTTTCGCTTGATTTGTGGTCTTTCTAACCCGGCGTTGCTTTCGCGTTTTGGCGTCGTAGTTCCAGAGAAAGAGCAACTTTCCGACAGTGTTTGTTGTGCTTGGATTCGCCGTTTTCTTTCTATCAGGCAGTTCTAGCGCGGGCCAGCGGTGGACGGGGGGGCGAGCGTGACTCTCAGCATGCTCTTCCAGTTTACACCTCACCGCGTCTGGCTTGACTTACAGCGCTGAGCACCTGCCGCGTGCACGGCGGCGAGTGTTCCTGAGCGGACTCGTGTCACTGCATGCGACCATGCACACACACATGTTGTGCAACTTAAACCTTTGTCTGTCTCAAATGCGCTGCCAGTGGGGCCTGTGTGTTCTCGCTGCACTTTTACTAATGCGCAACAGGCCTGTTGCCGCTCGGTGCCAGCGCACGCATGCACGGCCACTGTCCTCACAGAGGTTTGGCTGGAGGCTGCAAAGACAAGCAGAGAGAAGCGTCGGCGCAGAACGACAAGCGCGTGTCGTCAGAGAGACGAAAAGAGTCTCCCTCGCGACTTTTACCTGTATCATCACAGTATATGAAGTGGAGGCATTCCAGCCTAAGCGCAAAACCAGTGTAATTCACCATTAGGCCTTTCAGGGGAAAAAGCTATTCACAGCTACTATATTAAACAGTTCAGTGTACTGGTTGAATAAGTAAAACTACAGCCACTAATACTTAGAGAATGACCTCTTACTATTATAGACTGTCGTCTATATTCTGTGTTACAGTATAGTAGATTGACTGGAAAAAGCTGGTAAAATCCTCACAAGACTAAACAGCACCAATATCAAAACATCATCCACCCATTTATTTTTTACTCGCTCTCTTCTTGTATTCTCTGACATGTCCACGTCACATACACATTAATGGGAATCCGTGATGACAGGCGGGATAATGAGGACCATTACTTGTGATTGAATGCAGGATTGATGAAAATAAATTGGAGATTGTCGCATGCTAGCGCTGCCTTAGAGCCAACCTGGAAGAAGGAAAACAGATGGAAACCGAAACGCCGCTGACTTCGTCTAAGGCAAATGTCTCGAGGTGTCATAGTTCCCTCAAACCCAACTTTACAAAAACACCCTAATTATGTTGAACGCACACAGGTCATAGCCTGGACAGGCTGCAAGTCCATCACAGAGCCAACATTGAGGAAAGATGAGTGTCCGGTTAACCTTCTGTAACTAGTCACAGTACGGCACCAAACCCTCCCCCTGAATGTTAAGCTTCATAACGAGCAGGCGACACCAACTTCAACACATTTTCAAACACTGCTGTTGCAACTTGGGAGGAATTCTAGTCATGAGTCTAGTGATTTTGTATTACATTTGGTCAGACAGACTCAGTGGCATGAGCCAACGTGGCACCAGTAGCCTACAGACACCCCTAGTGACTGCCAGGGTAGAGTTAAGTATGCCATCTCCACTTTTCACCTTCTCCCCCCTTTTCCTTCCCACTTTCTCATTGCCGCTCTCAGTGTGAGGTGCATTGTTGTGTTGAGCTCATGCGGTGCCAAGGACCAAGCGGCCCTCCTTGTAAAACCCCATGTCCAATTTCAATTCTCCAGCTCCTTCCACCTTTTGCCTTATCTAATTAAATCTGCACTCAGTGGGTCTTGAGGACTGGAAACTGCATTGTGGGGTCCCAGGACAAGCAAAACAAATGGAGACCCCAGCGTTTGGAGATTAGAAGCAGACCCTCCATGTGGCTTTTGTGTGTACGAAGAAAAAGCAAGATGGAGGGTGAAAACTGCACGGGAGGAGGACTGAGGCAGACAAGAGGTGGAAAACTTCAGCATGATAGAAAGAAAGAGAGCGAGAGAGAGAGAGAGAGAGAGAGAAAGAGGGGGAGAGAGAGGGAGAAAGAAAGAGAGAAAGAAAGAGAGAAAGAAAGAAAGAAAGAAAGAAAGAAAGAAAGAAAGAAAGAAAGAAAGAAAGAAAGAAAGAAAGAAAGAAAGAAAGAAAGAAAGAAAGAAAGAAAGAAAGAAAGAAAGAAAGAAAGAAAGAACATTAACATTAATCTGCTTCAACACAAGCGTTTCCCTATCAGTTCATATCCAGCTGTGTAAATATGTGGATGTTAAATGAAGCACAAGCAAAGTGCCCTGCATAAGGGTATCTGCTGAGCAAACAAATAAACACAGGCACTCCGACCTCATAACCTGCTGTTATGTTATGGTGAGCACACACACACACACACACATACACACACACACACACACACACACACACGCACACACACGCACACACACACGCCCACACACACGCACACACACACACACACACACGCACACACACGCACGCACACACACACACACACACACACACACACACACACACACACACACACACACACACACACACTGTACTGTGTGAACAAGCATCCCAGCACTCGCGTTCACATTCACAAACAAAACAACTCGGGCCTGTTGGTACCAAACAGAGGCAGACACCGGTGCAGGGACACACGTGCGCACACACACGCACACAGCCGTGCTATGCGTGTGTAACCAGATCAGGCGGAACCGTGGTTTCTGTGGTCGTGTTTCTCTCAGCCCATTACCTGTCTAAACAACAGCTCTCTGTACGAACTCACAGCAGTCTGTCATTCCAGAGAAGATTTTCTAAATGTGTTCAATCCTTAAAATTGCTGGAAATAATAGATTTTGGATGTTTTTCTAACTAATCTGACAAATAGTTACAGTAGCAAAATATCCTAATTCATTATAGATGTGAAAACACTTTTATCTTCTCTGCAAGCAATTACAAGAAACCTGCTTATTTGTTGTGTCTGTGTGTAAAATCTAGGTTCACCGGCATTTTTGCTCATGTTTGTGTATAATAGAACATCAGCCACAACAACCAGCTCACCTGTTGGAGCTCAGCGAGGCTCTGATGAGGCTGTGAACGGGGCTGTGATACTCTGACCCCTGTCCACCTCCATGCTAAAGCCACCAGCTGGTGCTAATGTTATGATCGAGTGCCGCATGTCTCATCTTTCCCGGGCAGAACCCAAACAGGTCTCTAAAAGCCAATGAAATGTTTCACTAAACCCCTGATGTCATAAAAAAACGTAGGGCCGCTCTTAGCGGAGTTTACAACTTAGCTTGAACAGGAATCAAATAAAAAGGGAGAGGAAATAATTGAAATGTATTAGCGAGAGAGTAATTAAACAAACGAACATGAAATGGTCGTATCCTGTTTTGGTGGCGAGCGCGGCCTTCCTGAGGTTTATGGCAGGACGAGCTGCTGTTCCCTGGCCAGGCTGTGAAAAAGGGATTAAATCCTTACAAATGGCAAAAAGGGGAGAAAGAAAAGCAGGAAAAAACACATGTGGTGGAATTTGCTGGTTTTGATGAATGTCTCTGGCAATTTGCAGCGCCAAGTCTGGTTAGTTTCACCCACATGTTCACTTTTTCATTCATTACTCTTTTTGTTTCTTGTACTATCTTTCCTGAAGCCTTTCACCTCTAAACACACATAATTCAGGCTGAGACACAGACACTTCCTTCCCAAAAAGATGATTGGCAGCCCAGGGATTGATCTTATCAGCATTTCTAAATTACTCATAGATAGCTCATTTTTCAGGATAATTAAGAGACACATTGCATTGTTGCATTTGTAGTTTCCTCTTTTGTTTAACAACTTAAAGATTTGGTCCTACTGTGATCTTCATGAAACAAAGAGACTGGATGTGTTCGTCTGCTGAAGGATTTACTGTAGGAGGACATCGGTCACCGTAGTGTTTGCTGTATCGCCCTCTACTGGTCAAATGCAAAACACTTTTTCTATGATGGGGCACAAATCAAAGTAAAAAAGACTCAGAAGACACAGAGAGCAATAGTTTGAAGTAATTCTAATTTGTTCAGTGTTAAACCTTTGTTTTCCTGTGAGAGCCACACGTTTTGTCACAGTATGAAAAGAATAATTAAAAATAAAGTTCAGCTGCTGTGATGATTTCTAGGAGTTTGTCTTTAAATAAACTGGAGTCAAGAGGCCATATCAGTGACACACGCATGCATCCATCCTCAGAGGGCGCAGCAGATCCATCCCCTCCTGCCCAATTAGTCCTGACATTAGGATTAAGGAAGGCTGCCTCCCTCGGTCACGTGAGCCCGTTGTCTGATACAGTTTCCCTCCAGAGACGCGAACAGCGCTGATAGCGCTGAAAGGAGCGTGTGCGTGCTTACTGTCGGTATGTGTGTGTGTGCGTGTGTGTGTGTAGACGAAGCATTTGTTTTAACTGTGTGGATCTGCAGACAAACCCTTCTCATGCATGTGCACCGGTGCGTGGAGAAAACATGCATACGTTACCCCCCTACTGAGTCCTCCAGACCCCTTCTGAGCATTAAATTACCACGTCATCCATCATCACATCAATACAATGCATTGGTGCGACAACGTTCTTCACGTCTGCAATGTTCAATATTTCAAATAATTGCTAGAAAGTGTGTTACAACTTTCCAAAATGTGGTTGTGATTGTACTCGTAGCCACGGTGCATTGGTAACACACTATCCATATTTCATTTCCACGTGGGTCAAGTTATTCAATACCTAATACCTGGTCAGGTCCGGGCCTCGCTGGACTTCCCTCATTTCAAAGCTGCCTCGGCGCGCATGCAGCAGATAATGGCTCTCAGTGTTGTCTGTGGCCGAGCGCCAACTATTTTGTTTTTCCATAACTGGAGAGGTGAGGGAGAGAAAGTCAAGGTGGTTACTCAACTATGTGTCAGGATGTAATGTATTACCTCCGTTAAGTGGCATAAATTGTTTATTAGAAGATAGTAAGTAATAGCAAAATCCAAATAGACGGGGGCACGGGGGGCGGCCTTCAGATACACAAAGCTGCCTGTCAGGAGGTACATGGACCCGCGCAAACAGTCGCTAATGTTGCTAGGCTGCAGGCGGGCAGGTGTGAATTTGAGCATCAAGCGTGTTCATAATAGTCACAGACTCGTTATGCGACTTTGAAGCTGAGAAACACCAGCGCCAGCTCACACATCTGCGCCAGGCAGCGTTTAACCCGATCGCGCCGGGGTCCGAACATGCAGAACGAGGAGGCACTCAGTCAAACAACTTTCATCAGAGATAAAAGGATTGAGTCAAACACTGGTCAGAGTGAGTGAGTGTCAGGTGCACGGGCGACTGGGTGATGGAAGACGTGTTCTCACTTCTCGCAGCTCGTAAATAAAATGCACCAGGAAAAACAAATTCTCCAAAGAAAACGGCGTGCGATAAAACAATCGCGGCGCTCTGACTGAACGCCGATGACATCGGGACATATGTTTGCATATGTGAGCATCGGTGCGCTCTTGTATGTGCTCCACATGTACAAGCGCTGTATGCAAATGCGTTCCACATTCAGCGGCGCATCTGAAGCCTGAGCACATGCAGGAATGCTTCTCCGTGTGTGTTTCGCATGGGGCGTGTGCGTGTCTGCTCTATGTGTCTGTCTGGGTTTATTCCAGGAGTCACAGGAGACTCCATTACAATCAGCCGCAGCACGGACATAAACACCATCCATTTCTCAGGCCCTTCAGCAAACGTGAGATCGTGTTTCTTATTTTAGTATGAAATCTCCCATGTGATGTGAAACACCCCCCGAGCTCCCTGAGCACCAGCCAGCACCGGAGCTGGACGGCGGCTAGCTGAGCATAAGGCCCGCTCCCTGAACCGTTCCCTGACCCTGACAGTTCGCTAATGAGGCTATTGATTGACTGTGTCAATGGGCCAGGCGTCGCACGGTGACATCTGTTAACAATGCTCCGTGATTAAATTATTATGTGGCTTGGAAACACAATCTCGTTCTCTTGGACCAATCACTCTGGACGTAGCTCTAATTGAAAAGGAAATGAACGCTCGCCGACTCTGACGAGATGCAACATGTTCAACTTGAGCATAAGTGAAGCAGAGGGTGAGAAATGAGAGAAGGAAATGGGCATTTAATGACCTCACAGTTAAATCTTTTTTCTTTTTTTTTTGCTTTGAACATATTGGGCTGTACATTACACTGTTACACTGGATGCTGATAACCTACAATAAACTCAGAAATAGGTGTTATTTTAACATCTGGGGTGTTTTAAACATCTGCTGCCAGTTACACCTCTGGGTCTCAAACAGCATTTTTCTACCAAATGGTAGCTGTTGGACCGGCTCTTGTCTCCTCATTCTTTACCTCTGACTTAGATTAAACCAGGAAATTGTTTTGTTTCCAGGATCTCATCCATCTTACTGTGCCTCATCAAGTGGCTGAGCTGGGGGTCCACACCAGAAACAAACGAGACCCGTCCTAAGACCAGTCCACTCAATACCTGTTTACAACAGAAACCTGCATGACTTCAGTTATGAAAGCACAGTATTTGTAACAGTATTGATCTGTAGACATAAAAATGTTTACTTACTTCATTGAAGCTGAACTAGGGTAGGGAGCGGATTGACAAAAACCAAAAGTACCCAATGACCAGTCTGAATTCTTAAATACTGCATAACGTTAAAGATGTTTTCAGTTTATCATTGGGGGTATTTGATACAGACTCAGGTCATTTCAACTTTAACCTGCTGTTTAATGAAATGTGCAAAAAGCGAGAGCGGCGTGACTCTTTCTGAAGCCACAGACCTCCCTCCTGTTTTGAGATCTGCCACACACCAGCACAGATTGCCCATGACATTAACTTGGAAACAGACTCTGTGCCAGATATTTGTCAAAGTGAGCATCAAGATGTTAGATACTAAAAATATGGACACACACACACACACACACACACACACAGACACACACACACACACACACACACACACACACACACACACACACACACACTGCAAATGTCCAAAACACCTCTGAACCTCATCCAAGGAAATTTTGCAAACTCTACTAATGATTTCGACGGAAAGAAAAAACAAACATGTTTTTTTCCTCGTGTGCCTCAGTGACAGACATTTGGGTGCAATTTTGAGCTATTAATACTTCATTTTCATAATTGTGGAGTCATCTCTGGGGTGTCTGGATATTTCTCAAACAGCTGGCTGCGACACAGAGTTTAGTCTGCTTTGCTGAGACAATCAAACCTCTGAGTCTGGTTAGAGTTACACCACCAATTCAAAGGTGATTTTTTGGCACCTATTTTAATAAAGTATACATAAAGACTGACAAGTGAGACGGAAGCGACAAAAGTAATTGTAATCTACTGAATCAAAGCCCATGTTGTTTATAGTGCAGGAGGAATTCTCTCTCAGTGAAAGTACAGCTTTTAGCTGCACTTTATTCTGACAGTTTAATTTATATTTAAAACAGAACATATATGAGAAATAAAGCATCAGCGTCCAACAGCAGCAACCAGATTGATTGTAAGGAAAGTCATGTGCTCTCCTTTGAATATAAAGGGTTTTTTTTTTAAATAAGAAAAGGTAGGAAATCTAAACCAAACCACCAAATCATCAAAACACTGGTTGTTTTCCACTCGGGGCTCCGTTCGGAGAGAGTAAACAAGCACACAGGCCTCGGTAAACTCTCATTAACCTGAGTGTGACTGATGACCCGCGGAGAGAGAAGGAGGACTGAATGTGAGAAATCCTGAAAAGCAGACAGACTCGTATTTCCCCGAACCCCATTTACAACTCAGCACGTCTCTACTAGTTGTCAGCATGGGATTGTTAAGTTTAGAGTGGCGAGGCCTGAAGGATCATCTGTCTGTCCGCCGCTGTCAGTCCGGGCTGGATGGATGACGGCGGACTGACAGCTCCACGGCTTCCTCGCAGAATGCGGCCGAGTGTTTTTGGGGTTCAATCAACCATCAAACACGGCCAAAGCCGAGCCGGTGCGGACGGAAAAACGAGCCGGCGAGCCCAAAGCCGGCGCTGCCACCCTGTAAGCCGCGCGTGTGTAAACACCGGGCAGGCCTCGTGACCCCGATGAAAGGCCGCTGTGAAGGTGGCACCATGACATGTGCTCGTTCGCAGACGCCAGCGTCTCCTCACGCCGCGATGCGCCGCCGCTCGTGCTTCGCATTCGTAATTTAGATTAGGATTACGTTCATTTATCCCGACCTGACCAGGCAAAAGGTGAAGAAATCCAACAGAGCCGTTATTCATTTCGACTGCACATATTACAAATCTCATAACTCCCAGTATAAAACCTGGAGGCAAATAAACGGCAATTAAATCACGGAAAAATCTTTTTACGGTACCAGGAAAGAGAGAGGGGGCTGATGTAAAAGAACACTCAGTGTTTCTTTCTTTCCTGCCTTTATTGCTGAATTAGAGCGCTGTAAAACGCTGTACCTTGCAGACAGGGTCTGCTTTTATATGTAACAAGTGTCCCCGACCTTAAGGCCTATAAAGTGCAAAGCAGTTGGCCTGCACTGACTTTAGCTCATTACTACAGAGAAGAAGAAAGAGAGCGAGGGCTCCCCAGGTAAATGATGAGCAAGTCTCACTAACTCCATTCCAATAAGCGCTATGATTTTCTGCACTTAACAAGCTAAAGTAGCGCTCAGAGCTATAGCATAGATGCAGACGTTTGCATTGTGGCCTGAGTTTAAACAACCTTCTAATCATCCGTCCACTGTGGGTGTGACCGGCCACCACTTCCAGTAAGAAAAGGAGGCCATTGCCGGAAAGTGGACGCACATTTACGCACGCGTTCAGACCGAGGCCCATTTTCACCGCGTTAGGAATATGGACACGGCGTCTCATACAGTAACAGTTATTGCTGCTCCTCACACCCCGCAGGCGTGGTTTCGTTCCTCCTGCAGCACCGAAGGAGAGAGGAGGAAGGGTTTGGGAGAGCACCTGTTTATTGCAATCATTAGCGAGCTATCTGAACATAATTCGTTGGGTTAAGTGCATCTGGCACGGCTTAATATAGCACGCAAACTACTGCGAATGCAAGTAACCATAAAACCACACATGTAGTAGTTAATATCCACCTCACTCCGTACCATTAAAAACTGATTACGGACTTCAAACGGCCTCGGATGCAGAAGCGGTCTTCTGCTCCGCGATGGGGGGAAAACACCGAGGTCTCTATAAACAGTTCTGGTTTGGACTGTTGTGGTCTGATTGGTGTTCTACAGAATTAATGTGGCCAGAGCCACTCATTATGACGGAGCTGTGCCTCGGCTGGAGTTCTGGGTGCTCGTATAGGAAGTATATGCCTTTAATGTGTTTCTCTCTTGTATATAAGCACACTGAGCGCACCACCGGATGGGTTTTATAGAGCCACGCCAGCGTTTGCAGGGGAGCGAGACGGTGACACAACTTTTAGTCACACACGGTCTAATACGATGTTGGCCGGCTTTTTAAGTCCTAAAACCACTAAGAACTGTCCTTCAAACCAGAACGGTAACAGGCGCCCTGTGTTTGTCAGCGTCCACGTCCAAGGCGTGAGTCTGAATCATTCATGGTTGCTCACTAAGATCAGAACAAATTCTGCCGTCCACGAGCCCAGATGGTACGTGGCGATTCCACACGTGCACCTGAAAATAAACGGAAACAGGCTTTAAAAGCTGCTGGATTCTAGGTGAAGCCAGGAGGGGCTCCGTGAACACGTGCTGGGTACCACTGCTGTTCTTCCAAAAGAACCTGCCCGTGCGGCATGCGAGACATCTGTAAGGCATTAGCAAAATTAAAAATAAATTAATAAATAATAACGGACGTCTGGGCCTCTGCCAGGGTTTTTAGTCCAGTTTAATGGCACATGGCTTCATGGTTTGGATTCGTTTAAGCAGGGCGTTTGGAAATGAGCTGAGATGAAAGGGGCTATGAATGAGTATCGCATATTTACCAATAAAAGGACATATCGAGGCTGGAGAGTGCTTCTGCTTCACTCTGGCCTCTCTATTTGAAGTGCAAGTGTATGCGCCAGGTTGGAGGTTGATGCACTCAGTTACCGCAGATGGGATCACATGCTGAAACATATTCCTGATAAAGGGTTGTGGAAATGTTCAAAAATAGTTTTTTCTCTGCTCAGTGTCGGTAGCAGCTGCCCTTTGTGCTTAATCTGCAACATAAATCAAATAGTGGCTAAAAGCTTTAGCAGTAAACTATAGTGATAAAAGTGGAAATTAAGAAAAGATCAAAACCCTCAGACAGGGTTTTTTAAAAGACTGTTAGAGTTGAATGTGTGTGTGTGTGTGTGAATGTTTGGACACAAGCTGTTGGACACAAGCGATTTAAAACTCATTTCCCACCATGCAAAAGGGCATTTTTGGTAATTAGCAACTCATTTGCTGGCCTCAACACATTTTTCTACTTGCTGCTTTGCTGTGATGGTGGCTTACGGCTCTGAACGCCGATCAAAGGCCCTTCATACACCATTAACCAGGAAGTGCTGCCATAACGACCCTAGGCCGTTGCCAGTTTTGACACCCTTTCATTCCTCCTACTGGAAGTTTGCCCTCTTTCCTTCCCTGACCTGCATAGACTGTAAGCAATAGAAACGAGTGGGATTAAATAAGCACAGCATGGTTATACTAAAAAGTTAAAAAGGTCCCTACTGGATCTGAAAGGGATCAGAACTGAGTTTCCTCCTCAGAGGGGTGAGTGCAGCTCTGTCACGCGGGAGGAGCCGCTCGGGGAGGAGCCAGCTGAGGTGGCGTCCCTGTTGGCCCTCCTGGACGTTTCCCTGGGGAGGTGTTCCAGCCATGTCCCATCCGTAGGAGGTCTCTCAGCTGGCCTGGCAACGCCTTGGGGTCCCACCAGTAGAGCTGGAGGAAGTGCTGGGGACAGGGAAGAGTTCTGCATGGATGGCACCTGAAATTATTATAAAATTTACCCCTCACATGTTATTCATAGTTTAAATGGTTTATTAAAGGTCAGAGTTCAAAATAAACTTGGTACAGTGGGCAGTTAATTATTCTAAATTCAATTCTGTTATTGGTTCTATGGGTCAGAAGAGTCTGTGCTCACACTGGTTTGCAGACAGTGGATTTACAGATTACAGCGTGACTGTAAAGTCCCATTGATGAATCACTTTTGTTTGCATGTTTGTTTTTTGTCAAACTATGAAATACTGCACGACTGCTACTGCTGCTACATTTTGACAGCCTTTATTCTCAAGGCCCAGAGTAAATGCACTTCATCAAACGCTGCGTTAATTACAAGCCCAATTAATCAGCGACGTTGCTATTTGAAAGGTTGTTGCTGGGTTTGGCAGCTTTGAAATAGAGAAGTTAAGGAAATGAGCTCCAAGAAAATGACCTTCCATGAAGAGGTTTGCTGAAAGAGAAAGAGAACTAGCGAGGGGGTTTGTTTGCATTCCCACATGGTGTTTATATTATCATGTGCCATGCAGTGCAGCCCTGCTCTCTAGGACCGTGTGTGTGCGTGTGTGTTTAAATCATGCATCATTCTCTTTAGGACTTGACGCGAAGTGAAACCATTAGACCTGTTGATCATGTGGATCAAGGGCTCGTCCTTCAGAAGGTTGATGTTTCTGCACATTCTCCTGGTAATGGGAAAGATTCATCAGCACTTCTCAAGGTCAGCGTCAGCAAAAGTACATTCTAACTATTCTTTGAAATATGTAGAAATACCCCCGGTTGGAGAATAATATGAAAAACCCCCCAAATCTGTCAAAGGTGGTCAAAAAGCGTCAGACACTTCTTTTTCCTCAGATGAACCACATCCACGCACCTATAAATCATGTATAACCCGCTTTAACTACCAGCCTACAACAACACAGCTGCAATAGCAAAGGCCAGTCCATTCCTACGGCGTCAGGGTCCCGGGGTGTCAAGAGAGCTGACCCCCAACACACAGGAAGTAAAAGTGATTTACTGCCGCTCGGCTGGCTGCAGCACACTTTATAAAACTGTCCTGGGCAGAGTTATGACCCAGGGGAGCAAATACATAGACACACATTAACAGGCTCATGCAGAGCACGCAAACACGCACCCAGAGCACGCTCGCCTCCGGCCTCGGGCTTCACACCGAGCTTGGAAACGATACGATTGTAAAAGCGATCGGACAGAGGGGCAGATGCATTGGAACGAGGCGAGACATGCGTGGGTGTCGCCGCTCGGCAGTGCCATGCTCCAGGGAAGGGAAGGGATGTACCACAGCGGAGGAGCAGCGTGTCAGGACAGCCTTTCTATTCATTTATTGAGCTGAAATATCGTCACAACTGTAAAATGTCACAGTTTGACGTCTGTTTCACCCGCTGCAGTGAATGACATTCACTTCCTGGAGGCTTTTACTTTCATTCTAACCAGAACGGCTACTTGCCGAAGCCTAATCCCCAACCTACCACAACCTCAACCAAGCCATCGCTCGTCACCGCGGTGATTTACATGTTCTCCTCCTGACTCCGCGTTGTTTTAACAACGTAATGGCTCCCATCACATTTTGCTGAAGCTGACCACCAAATACTAACAGATATACTGCAGCGCTTTGCTCAAGAGGACGATTCGGGTCGTGGAGGAAGGCAAATACGAGAAAGTCTCTGTTGAACCTTCTCCAAAACCAATAACCCACCGGTGAGGAGAGATTTAGTGCAATTAGTCCTAATGACACATGATAAACGTATGGGCTGACGATGCAGCTTCTGGGTTGTCGGTCCCACTGTTCTGCGTCAACGTGTGACGGAGCCATTCAGATGTGCATAGAAAACACACAAGCATCTCCTTCAACCACTGGAGAGCTGAAAATGAACTGAACACTATGTTTAGTAACACTTGCACATAATAAACACACAAGCAGCCATTCAACAAACCCCCTTTTTTCCACGATCCCCTTCCCCAAAAGAGCCAAAGCAAAGGCATCAGCTCATGAGTTTAAATCACCCACCATTCACACTCCCCTCAGCCGGCGCATCGCTCCACCCTCTGCATCGGTGGACGGCTGACACTGAGCAGATGTGCTGTGTTTTATCTTGTCATGACACAGAGCTACTGAAGGAAACCCATCTGGCTCAGAGGTTTCTGCCCGAATTTGATTTTCAGGACTACTTGATACGTCATCGTCTTCAGCATCGCGTGTAATGGAAATATAATAACCTGACGACAAAATGCCAGCAGTTTGACGTTGAGCAGACGACCGCTGGACGTGCGTCCGCCTCCTCGCTGTTAACGTGGAGGCACTGCATGGTCTAGAGAAGGCCAGACTCCCTCTGCTGCAGCACCGTCCCCTCTTTGCCACACTGACACTATTATACGACGAGGGCCTGAAACCCGCCAGCTGGTGGTTGACCGTGCTGATGAGTGCTGAGCCTGAGCGCAGGCGATGTGCTGCAGGTCAACCACACACTGGCCCTCACTACTTCCATGGCCCTGGCTGCCGGCTGCCCGCCGTGGGCCTCTGATGCCGCTAACAGTTTGCTGATTAATAGCACCTGTCAGTGCAGTAGGGAGCCGGCCAGACCCATTATTGTCCATTAACTCTTTCTTGCAGCGCTACTTAGAGAGAGACGAATTTACTGCTTAGAGCTGCTTACATATACATACAGTATGTTCAGGTATTTGATGCCTACAGCACATTTAATTATCGACCATGCAAACAAAAACAGATCCCACTGTCTGTCTATGAGAAGTGATCATGGTTAATTACTGACTGTTGTTTAACAGCCATCACCTTGGAGGTCTGCAGAGTTCATGCAAGCAGATAATTCTTCTACTTACGTCTGTTTAAATTGTAAGTTATGGTCCCATTTGTTTGTTCCGTCAACTTCACCATCAGTTTATTTGCATTTCCCTGGACGACAACCCTCCAAAACACTGTCCTCTGCTTCAATTACAAGTTTCCCAGAAGCTTTGGTGAATTCCCTTGGGAAGACGTTGCAACAACAGTGAAAGGCCACTGGTGAAAGGAGGAACTGAGAAGGTTTTCATGGAATGAAAACGCAGCCAAAGCTTCTGCAAAAACACAAGTAGTGACACTGGACTGACTGCTTTTACCATCAGGTTTACTGTGGAGGTTTGGACCTTCCCGCAAGGATGAACACATTTACACAAACCGCTATAACGCCATTTAAACATTTACACATCTGAAAAGCATCGTAAATTTCCCTGCTCGTAAATGAAAGAGGTCTGTGATCTTCTCTGGACATTGACGTTCGGGATACTAGAGTAGAAGTGCTTGGGACCTCTCCTCTCTCACAGGTGCAGCACCTATTCTGTTTCAGACAGAGGTCATTGTCACCCCCTCTGAGGGGGGTGGGGGGGGGGGGGTGAAGGGAGGAATGAAGCCACCAGAGGACAGAGCCCTTCAGCGCCTCTTTGGCTGGATAATGGCTCGCTTCTGCCCGGCTAAACTGGAGTGTGTGTGGAGGATGGTGCATCTATGAGGTAACAACACACACACACACACACACACACCCACACACACACACAACCGCACAGAGATCCCTTCAGCAGCTCTGTGCTTTGACCTTGTCCTGACCTGAGCCAGTATCTGGTTCACCTGTCCACACGGGAGCCTCTCATCCTGCTGTCAGCTCATCGCTCCATGTCCCACCTTTATCCCTCTGTGGCTGCAGACTAGTTATTGGCTTGCAAAATCCGTCAGACTTTCAAATAAACGTCCCAGTGAAGGATTTAACTAGACACATTTAAGGGAAAATGGAACTCTTCAGGTGTGAAACATACCAGGATGAAATTAAAGTGAGAACAATGAGAAATGGCCCTTTTGCTCCCTCCTGTGGGCAAAGAGGTCACTAATTACCGCCTGTCAATCTGGTTCCGTTGCCTTGTGCAAACGCAGATATAGTGTGACACAAACAGTCCATAAAACCCCCGAACGTGCCATAAAATGTAAAAGACTGTGCTCGTGCGTTTTAACGCGCAGCAACACCTGCTGGATGAAACGCCGAAAGGAGGCACCTGCTGTAAAAGCAGCTTCTCCCGCCCAGAACTCCACTTTAACGCAAAGTGAAGAATTTAAGGGCGACTGTGCGAAGAATAGCGCTGTGAAAGTAATAGTGTTGTGCAGAGTATTCAGTGACTCCGGCAGTGAAGGATGAGCGTCAGGGGGGGGGGGGGGGGGGGGGGGGGGCACGGCCTTCACCTCTGCCTGACACCCATCCGTCCCCTGTCAGCCCGCATTAGGCCCGAGCCGGTCCGAGCGCGCACTCACCACAATAAAGGCCGCGCAGAATCGTCTCTGCCGGCGCTGCGTGACAGAGACGTCCGCGGCCCGGTCTACTCAGCCTCTGTCCCACCATCAAAGGGCACAGGTGAGAGCGGCATTGTGGCTCCTGACGTCTCGTGTTACCCTTTCAACTCGGGGAGGACACATCAAAGAGGATACGGAATCCGTGCACACACGCAAGCGCACGTGTGCGTGGGAAAATCAGGGCGAGGATTATCAATTATGTAACGTCCTCCCATGTGTTGTTCCCACCACTTTGACTGAGCTGACCTGCATCACTGGAGCATTATCACGGCATCGCTCGAGTCACTATCATATTCCACGCGGACCCGTTGAAATAACGTGTGATACATATGCAACACGCATGTTGGCCTGTGACAATCAAAACAAATGGAAGCAACCAAAGCGTTTAAGTTCTGCCCTTTGGCCCGGCTCTGATATCGGGATCACATGGACCCTCAGCCACCAGCTCCAGCTTTTCCTGTTCTGACATGACAACACATTTTGCTGCCTTTTATGAGTGGGTACGAGATATTATAACGCAGCAAAGCTCCACCGCACGTCAGCCTCGTCGGAGAAATACTGATGGACCAAATAGCAACAGGGACAGGAATGCGGAGGAAGACTGGGCTCACTTCAAGCGGGCGCGCTGACTTTTAGCACTAAACTCAATCTGAGAGTCCCAACGAGTGCAAAACACCCTGTGAAGCAAAACACCTGCACTACAACTGACTGCAAAAATGATAACACATCACATTAAACAGGAGCAGCATTTGAAGCATCCAGGCTGCAGAAAAGAACAAGTCAATATTAGACAAGATTATATTTTACGCAGTGGGATCAGCGCTCCTGGCTGCTTCCTACTGCATGTGCCCACAGCGCGCTGTGTTTTCGCGGCCCTCCGTCATGTGAGCACCTGTGGAGGCGGTTGACAGCCTGATGGGCTCTTTGTGGTACAACCTGTCTGCTTTAATAAATGTTGCTCTTCGCTGTGATTCGAAACATAACGTAACAGAGGTAATGTTTTCCACTCGGTGGTGGAGTTGGTCCCGGCAGATCCAGACTTTTGAGTCAGAGCCTCATCTGATCCAACTTTAGTTGTCCGTGGCATCGTCAGCTCTCAAATATGCATTTGGAACGAGATGATTTATCGCTGCTGGAGGTAACGGCTATTAAACTATAAACAGGTGCCTTTTATTGTTCAAATACTAATGGTGCTTTCATTCCAATATTCTGGGTTCTATTGTTCTTCGTTTCTAATAGCTGAGCTTCTGGATCCTAAAACACTTTTTAAAGAAGTATCTTAATCCTCTAAAAATAATATAAAGTGTTCATAAGTGTGAAAAAACACACAAATTACAACTAGCTCAGAATGAAGTCACTGTATAAATATTCAGTACAGTAGACGTTCATGATTTACGTGGTGTGTTTTTCAGTCTAATAATTGTTCTCCTGCACATTCCTGAGTCAGTCTGAAGCCACGTGAAGAGAACAGCAGAAGGCACGGCTGAATTTACCAACTGTACATTTCTTATGCTCCATATATTCAGAATGCCTTTATTAGTCCCACAGCGGGGAAATTCTTCGTTTATATAACATATATAACATGCATGATCAGCTGCCAACTACAACCATCAACTGAATGTTGAAAGCTGATTTAAACCCTAAAGAGGGAATCAAAAGGAACACAGCACAGTAGTTTGTTCCCTGACTTCAAAGTCTTTGCTGTATAACATTAAGCCCGATGTGGTTTGAGGCCGTGTTTATCTCAGTGTGTTTCACAAAGCCAACCCTGTTTTGTAATATAAAATAGGTGAAAACAGTACATGACCATAATAACTTTTCATTTGTTATTTGAAGAGGGTTTATCACACTGTTTCATCTTAACTCCTACTTTGTCTTCTCCACTGCTCACCTGTTCAGGATTATTAGAGTAATGGAGATAAACAAAGGCACAAGGAAGTGCTCTACAAAGACATGTAAGAGAGGAGCGCCACCGTACATTTGTTATTATGAAACATCTTTCTGCATATACATGCCTGGATTACTCTGGATAAGTAAAACAGCAATGTTAGTTGTACTGTATTATTACTGAAATTTACCTTCAGCAACACAGCAACTCATGCTGTTATCATTCATTTCTCTTTTTGCAAATGCAAAAGCTAATAGAAAGTGAAAATACAGTAAATAAAAACACTACCTTTGTACTGTAACAGTGAGTTTATACAGTCTGCAGACTTGTAGAAGTACATAGTGAAGCAGAAACTGTTGCCACACTGAACAGCAGCCAACATTTAAGGTTTAACGGTCTTCTAACACACGATTCACATGTTCCATCAGACCCTTTCTGCTTCCTCTACCTAACAACCTGTTTTCCAGAGACATCTGCCTTGTGCTGGGCACACGGCGCCGACGTTTGTTTGGTGACATCCCAAGCGCGGAAAAATGTACCTCAGTTCTGGGAACACGGCAGTCGGCAGCGACGCCGTTGTACAAGAGCATTGAGCTATTAAGAGGCAGCACCGATGCGTCTGGTTCTGCAGGCTCATAAAAGCAGAGAGCATCTAAAGCTCCTTGGCTTCATCCAAACCTTAATTCGTTCCTTATAATGTAACGTTTCCCCCACCATCACCACCACCACCTTGGGGAGCGCTGGCAGCGAATGAAACGTCACCTCCTCGCCTTCAACATGGCACGCCTGGTTTTTATTACAATTTTTGGGGGTAATTTTTCCCCTCGGAGCTTTCATTACGACTGCTCCTTTTTTTTTTTGGATGTAGGAATCTGATGATGAATGACTGTTGGAGGCACACATGGTGTTACAGTGCAGGCATATGCACCTTTGATGAGGAATGGTGGGAGCGATGAGAGGTACATGTATGAGGCTGGCGAGGCGGAAGAAGCTGAAGAAAAATCAAAATAATGGTTCCCTCATCTCAACTAGTCACAAATTGGGTAAATCGCTCCATTTGTTTCGTTGAATGAGTTCAATAAAAGAGAAGGATCTGAAGTTTAAGCAGTTTTCCTCCCATGAAAGCAACTGTGTGCATCACACGTGGCTGTGGACTGTGGAGCAAACCTGGAGCGATCTGCGCTTCCACCGGAGTTTATCCAGACTCGCGTTAAACATCTGATACCGGCAGAAGTGGAGCTTGGCTGCACAGCGACGCAGAAATCTCTTAATCTGCGTAAAAGCACTAAGCATTGAGATCAACCACTCAGATCCAGTGCACACTTCAGTGCAGGGCACTTTGAAAACAGACGCAGTCTGTTTCCAGTCTAGTCTTCCAGTTTCTACCGGGAAACACCGCCAGTGGAACCGCCCACCGACACCTGCCATTCATGCTCTGTGGCTGCTGGTTGGCAGGTTTCCAGTCATCCTTTCTTCCAACAATTCTCTCTGGAAACCTCTGATGAGGTGCTAAGTGTCTAATAAGGGGGTGAGATGAAACTGTTTAAACCAGGACAGGACTTCTCCCATACACTCTGCTACCAGTCTCTTTGTCATCCACCCTGTTGTTCTAACTGGCAACACAGTCGATCCCAGTGTATTACTATATATATATATATATATATATATATATATATATATATATATAGTATATAGTATATATATATATATATATATATATATATATATATATATATATATATATATATATATATATATATATATAGAAACCATTCTAAAACCTGTCTCCCGCACAGCGTCCTGCTGCGCGACTGGAATTCAGAGGCATCTGGTTCAATTCTCAAAGGAAACGCCGCCAACTTTCATTCAATGACCTCAAGTGTTGAGGTCATTGAATGTCTTCAAACTATACGATAACTCCCCATTACCGTCAGCTTGCAAACAGGTGAAATTTGCTCAACTTTACAGTGACATGAACCTTTAATCATTTTGTCACGTCAGACAAAAACAAAAAACGTAAAACAGTGTCACAGAAAGAATTTTGTACTTAAAATAGAATAAATAAAAATGTTTAAAGTCAAAACAAGGATGTAAATGAAATGACTGCCGTCAGTGTGTTTTCCCATTCTCCGCTATCACAGAAGCATTGCGAGGAAAAGTCTTTTAAATTGGCACAAATCGTTCAAGGGTGAACAGATTAGATTCCGATGGCCACTGTGACCTTTCGCCCGGCACGTTCTTGTGAGCGCGATGTGAGGAAGTAATCTGATTTCATCTGGAACAGCATCCTCTCGGACCCACGGATAAACTGATTAGAACGACGACTCCAGACAGACGCGCATGCAGATGGCAACTTAAACCGGCTGACGGAGGCAAGCAGCCGTGAGTAACTCCAGTGTTTGATCTGTTTTACCTGAAAGGTTGTTGTTTGGCATTTGGGAAAACCCTGGACTGTGGAAAATGACACTGTCACACCTTGATTGAAATCAAATCCAAATCAAACAGTGCGCTGATTGGAGGCTACCAGGCTCTGTGTCTGAATCAGGTGTGAGGCAGGAGGCATCACAGGAAGAGACAGGAAGAGAGTTGTTATGGAACCCCCCCCCCCCCCCCGGACTGAGCATGAGAAACCATCTTCATATTACAAACTATATTTAATAGCATGCGGTGTATTCACTTCTCCTCTGAGCTGCATAGTTTTTGCAGCAGCCTGGAAGTCCAACAAACGCACAAGCCCTCATCCACCAGCACGCTCTGTGGTTAGAGCCTTTACAGTAAAAAGAGACTGCACAGCATCACACAGCAAACACAGACCTGAACATACACACACAAACGGATGCTTGTTTATTTTTTAATCTGCCCATCACACTTTATTTTATATTAAAACATATATACAAAATGCATTAACACTTATCCTCGCTAGTATGAAAATACAGTTGAAGCTCACAGGGATCTGAAATTCTTCATACATATACGTTTTCTCTCTACTTTGCGATATGAAATAAAGTCATTCTAAGTCGTGAGAGCTGGATGTAAGTCAGTGTCGGAATCTGCCTGTGCCAAGTCAAAAAGCTGTAACAACAAGAAGCAGCGCTCAGTCAAACCTGCAGGTTTATTTTGTTTGAGTTCCCCACTGCTGGAAAAGCTGCTTTTGGGGAATGACGTCAGAGAAGTGCTTCAGCCATGAACTGATTTATGTGATGCATTCATGATTTATCAGATCAGGAGACTAAAAAGAAAATATGCAATTAAATACTAAACACTTAACTCCAGTTATTGTTCTGACAATATTTACTTTCTGCCTTTATTTACTCTTTTGTACCAACTTCAGAATCATTTGATGTGCCACATACTGTAGCGAGGCCTTGAGACAGATCCAGGCTGATATATAAAAGTGAGACTCACTACTGGCTTTGTTCTCAGATCTGGTGTTAGGATGCATGTACTTTAGCAAAGGCAGAGTGACACAGGCAGCCATGCAGGTGAGCGGGGTTCAGCTGGACGTCAGCAGGCTCACCTGTGCTCAAAGGACAGGTGTGCGAGTGTGAGGAGCCAAGAGGCACCTCACGCATTCATCCCACAGCGATAGGGGTGCGATGGCCCCCACGAGTCCCCGAGGAGGAAACATCTGAGCGGCTCTCATGTATTTAGGCCCTGACTAACGCGCGCCACCATGGATAACACATTCCACCCAGCTAAACAGCCGTGAGGCCGGTCGCAGCAGACGCAAAGCTCACTGGGATGCTCACAGACGCACAGCTGCCTGTAGGACACACACACACACACACACACACACACACACACACACACTGCCCCTACACTTCAATCAGACCCTCCCAAGAGGCACCGAGGTGCATCACTGAAACTCAAACCCTGTGCACACAGCGTTGTGCTGTCGAGAGGCAGAGCAGCTCATCCTGAAAGATGTAATTTCTCTGGGGGAGGTGTGTGTGTGCGTGTGTGTGTGTGTGTGTGTGTGTGTGTGTGTGTGTGTGTGTGTGTGTGTGTGTGTGTGTGTGTGTGTGTGTGTGTGCAAAGTGGGCTGGGGGTGGAAGAGATAAAAAAAACAGACAATCCAGAAGGGGGTTCCTGAAGTGAAGTCCTTTTCAAACTGGCTACAATGTTAGAAAGAGAAGAATATCGGCATCTGTTCACAGATATTTCCTTTGGCAGCTCCAGTTTCCTCCCACTAGGCGAATACATGGCACGTCTGGAGAGACTGGAAACCCGACTTTGCTCATTAGTGCTAATGTCAGCGCATGGGCGTGTGCGAATCCAGGTTGTTTCCCCGTCCTGATCCCAGCGCAGCGCCCCAGAACAGATAGCTATGGAAAACGTATGAATGGGCATAAACGGGTCTGGTACCGGTTACATCCTCAGCGGTGTTTTATATCAGAACCATTAGCGCTTTATGATCCTTGCAAGATTACGAGAGGAAGTGTGTCACAGCCACCGCGTTTGCCATCTTGGCCCTGCGTGTGTGTGTGTGTGTGTGTGTGTGTGTGTGTGTGTGTGTGTGTGTGTGTGTGTGTGTGTGTGTGTGTGCCCACTTGGCAGTTCAGAGTCATTAAAAAAGGGTGTGAGGGAGCCATCCAGCGGTTTTCTGTCATTAATGAAGAACAGCGCTGACAACCGCAGGGACCCACACGTCCACACAAACACTGTAAACACAAAATCAAGCCCATATGCGCACACCCAATACACCCATTGACTGTTTGGTCCTGGCTCTTTAGTGCCTTCTGTCTCCGACTACGCCCGCCCTCCTCTTCATCTCTCGGGTCGAATTAAGTGTCACGACCCCATAAACACAGATCAAGACATCCACAACAAGACAAACACGCAATTTCACAAAAACAACAATGCATGTGTGAAGTGCTCTGGAGGACTTTAGGGGCGTGTGGATGAGGAATAACAGGAAAGGAAGGAGCTGCATAAACCACAGAGTGTTTGTGCTGGTTTATTTGAACGGAGCCAGTGTTATTTTGCACAAAGCTGCGCTCTGATAAAGCCTGGCATATTGTAACGATAACAGAGCAGTCGCCGCCGGTCATTAGGAGCGGGCCGCGAATAGGTGGAAGACGGATGAGGAAGTTGTGTGACAAGGAGTTCAGTCACCCCCCTCCACTTCCTGGGCCAACAACCCCTCACCACTTCCAAGCGAGTGTCTTAAAGAGGATGTTGTGTGTTCAGAGCTGCTCTGCACTTTCTCAACCGCAGCTCCATCCCTTCAAAAGCCGAGCCCCCCGAACTGTTTGTTTACACGCTGCTCAGCATTGATTGTATGACAAACAGTCGCTAGGCTGGAGCATACGTGCACACGAGGCACAAATATTTTTATATCTCATATATATATATATAATTTTATGTCTTTTTCTCTGCTCAAGGCTGTCATTTAGTGGAACTGGCTCCAAGACAGACGAACAGGATGCAGCAAGAGCTGCTTCATCGTTGATGATAAAATAATCAGACGACCTTGAATGACCTCCGGGACATTCAATCTCCTCGCCTTCTCGTCTTTTGCGAGTTGTGCTCGACACGAGGCTCTTGCGGTGATTTGTAGCATTAGAGCTGCTCTCCCTCCCAGACACCGGCCGCACCGCTCTCACTTTACCTCCATCAAACGCTCCGCAGGCCGTGGAGGGCTCCTCGGGGGTGGATGGGGGCGTCGGGGGGACCTGAGGGCGAGCGAGGTAAGGTGAGACGGGGTGGAGGCCTCGCAGGTGTCCCGGCTCCCCTGGCTACAGACAGGTGCACTGCACCTGTGGCACATATGTTGAGACCCCCACGCGTGTGCGTGTGAAGCGTGGGCACATTTGAACGCCAGCTGTGATCTGTGAAGTCTCCTTCTATATTCCCTCTACATGTGTTTACCCTCGCCTCTTAAAACACACCGCGCCCATGGAGACATCTGCAAAGATCAGGTCAGTAGGTGTGTAATCACTATACATGACTGACTCACAGGTGTGTGGGGCGTCCATCCATCAGACTTAACCAGAACTGATAAGCACAGAGTGACACATACAGGCATCTCCACTAAGCACAGGGTGTGTGTGTGTGTGTGTGTGTGTGTGTGTGTGTGTGTGTGTGTGTGTGTGTGTGTGTGTGTGTGTGTGTGTGTGTGTGTGTGTGTATACGTTGCTTCTAGTATTTACACCATAGCTGCTAAAGAAAACTGATGAAGACATATATAATAATTCACTTCATATTTACGCTGCAAACTACTGTTAGCAGGTTGTTACATGTTAAAACGTTCGGCAGGGAAACAACTAGACTCTGTGGCATTGATGCTGTTCACTAGTTAGGGTTAAGGTTTACAGTGGTTATGTACAATGAGCAAAATAAATAGCTACTTCTCCTCGTGGTACAAATCTGTTTCCAGTCTCCCATGGCCAAGTAATCCAAGGTGAACTGTATTCATGTGAATACATGAAGGGAGAGTAATTAAAAACACAACTATTTCTTGACAGATTAAGTTAAATTGAGGCTTTGTACGGTTTAAATCTTCATTGAATATATTGTATATTGTAAGAGGGTACAGGCCTTGTTCGTTGTGGTCTTGAAGTGTGATGTAGGCTCTGCTTACAGTGTGTGTGTGTGTGTGTGTGTGTGTGTGTGTGCTGCTGATTTAGCCGTGTGAAGCTAAGGTGAAGCGGGGAGGGTAATGAGAAGCCACTGTTCCAAAACAGCGACCCTCTCCTCCTAAAGGGAGTTCCCCCGCTGGACGGGAGGGAGAAGGTGAATTATGAACCTAACAAATACCCGGGACATGAATCACAGGTCAGGTTTCAAACATTGGGGCTGAATTACATCAGGAAACGGCTGTGTTGCAGTTAGCAACCAGCATGAAGCAAAAACAAATCTGACAAGTACACACATGCACACACAAACAGAATTTCCTCAGTGTCTGGACAGCATTACGTGGCGTAGAGAGGAACCCCCTACCCGATCACCCTCCATAATTATAGTCTGCATCACTGGTAGAGTGAGGGCTCCTGAGAACACAGTGCTGCATTGTGGCTACACACACACACTAATAGACAGCAGCTGCATTAAAGCTACAATCTTCAGCAGAGGGGTCTCCTCCTGTGGCAAACACACAGGAGCCACATTAAGACTAAAGGAGCGACAGCTACAAGGCTGATGTCTCTGTCTGTGTTGGGAAGTCGTTTGATTACTGCCTGATGATGTCGGACAACACAGGGGCACTGTGGGAACCGTAAACAACGCACACCGCAAACGATGGCGAGCCGGGTATCATGTGTTGGTGCCTGGAAGTCCGCCTGTGAAACGGAGAGAACGGGGAAGTGTGGTGGAGCGGCAGAGGCCCAAATGATAAACAGAGCGGAGGGGTAGTGTACATAAAGGCCCGCTGCACGGCTCAGCATGGCATGAGCCAAGCAGCATGTAAACTGTGGTCGGAAAACAACAAAAGCTGCTGACTAACTGTAGCGGTGTGTGGCGAGGTGGGGACGCCCTGTCATTTGGACGCCCGCCTTCGCAGGGAGGCCTCGCTCACTCAAACATGCTCCTTTTGTTGGAATCAAACAGATCTGCGGCTCTAAATGGAGTTTGGAATCTGTTTTTAGTGTTTAGGCTCTGTAACCAAGTACAGGACCTTTTTTAAACTTACTAAAAATACCGGATAACCCAGTCAGTCAGTGGCTGAACACAAAGCCTGGCAACAAATAATCACTTAGACATAAACCGTCACTTAGGTGCAATGAAACAAACTAACCAGTTGTATTGTAGTGTGAAAGAGCTAAATCTTTATCAGAACAATATCTGAATCTTGGTCTTTTATGCTTGAATTGGACCTGTTCCCATGGCAAACCAACTTTATACAGTACAAGACAAGTGGCTTTTTTAGGGCTACACATTTTATTCATTTATTTATTACATTGCAAAGAAATAAGTATGGCATAGAATCCATCTCAATAATTATAAAATAGTGAAAGAGATTAAAAAACATTATCAAATAGTCCTCCACTGACCGAAATGTGTGATACAGTAGGTTGTGTGTTTTGTTTCTTCACTGGAATAAAGTCACCAAGGAGGTTTCGTCTGATCCGATAGTCTCACTGTCTTCCTACTCCCCATTCACAGCTGATTTGTGGTCCTCTTTGCTGCCTCTCTTGTTCAGTCCACTGAAGTACTTCTCTCTGAAGGCATTGTGGCCTTGGTAGGGTCTGAAGCGTGGGTCTGCTAGATGAGCCAGGGTGTCCAGCTCCTGCACAGAGACACGTACAGGTTCTCATGAGCTCTCTTAACCATTAGACATGGCTTTGGGCCTAATCATTCTGCTACCACACACATCGTTGTACCCACATTTAGACAGTGGCTTGTTAAAGCTATGGCCTGAAATCCCCTGAATACCAGGCTGTTGCAACATGTGCATTTTTTCCTTGAATTAGCAGCACACATTTAACATCTGATCTGAAATCTGATAAAACAGGTTTTACTTTTTCCAGTCAGTGAAGCAACTACTATTAAATGTCAACATAACACAAGGTAGAGATGTGTTCCTGTGCATATTAATATTATCCAGTGTGTGTAATGTTATGAACACACATAGTTAAACAGTTTGTCTTTTTAGGTGAGCCGAGTTGTGATGATTCCAGTGCCAGGCCTGTAATTTGTCAGCAACACCTCTCCTTTACTTGCAGATGCTGCCAAGCGTCCTGGAAATGGTTTCCATGACCATCAGCGGTGGTTATGGAAACTCTGGGTAACAAGAGCAACGACTAGGCCCAAATTAATAAGGATAGAGGAACATGACTGCAAACAAGTGGAAACTGTGGAATTACGCATGCAGCCATTGCCAACAACCATACAGGTGGAGGACTACATACATTGAAGTTCAAACATGTCTCGCGCCATAAGACAACAAATAGGAGGGTTTCAGAGACGTTTCCTGCTCTCGTTTAACATAAAACGGTTACAGCAGTTTGGCCCCTTATCATCAAAACCTAGAGACTGTGGACACAGTCATGCACACACATTTAAGCGTTCACACACACCAAGGTGAACGGGTCCAGATAGGTATGGGACCAAGGCCTAGTTGGAAAGAAAAAATCCTACGACTTGAGATAGATACCAGTCAGATAAGATCAAACAAGCAAGTGTTTGTGTGTGTGTGTGTGTGTGTGTGTCATATGGGGCTCTTTATGGGAGCAATTTGGGGTTTTGAAGTGGAATGGATGACAGATCCAAAGATGGATAGTTTTCCATACGATGTGTGATTAAGCCATTTAGGGTTCCAGTATAAAAGAAATGAGCCAACCATAGCCAGATGGTGAGGATTTACTAAAGCCAGACAGAGAGACACCATCACTTCTATTGGGATGACAAGTAAAATATATGCACATCCTACATCCATGTACATGAAGCATACTTATGTGGTTACATATCCAAACAAAGTCTGTGAAATACACATTAAAAACATGCAGCACTCACACACATGCTCTCGTTTTACATAAACTAAGTCATATCAGTGTTGCTGCTCATGCTCACACATACAATAACGGCAGCGCACTCGCAGGTTGGCACTGTGCACACATGGTCCCGTTTAGAAGTGTGCATTTTCAAATGCATAACCTAAAGCAAGACATGTGAAATGCTGTGCCTCCAATCAGAGGATGAACAGAGTCCGATCACACGCTCAACTTCGCAGTAGAGCAGTACAGAAGAGAGAAACTGCACCTTGCAAAGTGAAAGTAAATATTTACGCGCTACAACGGCAAATATCATATTTGTGATCAGTTGCAGAGGATCTTAATGTGAAACCTGACAATTACATTCAGCTGCCAAAGTAAAGCAGCAGTCATCTGATTAAATATACTACCTGCCATCATATGAGTAATGAGGATTAAAGAGAAATGAATGTTTGAACTTGTTAATCATTAACTGCTGTTTACTTTTCTGACAAATAAAATAATTCGCACATACCTCTGGCTCCTTGATCTTCTCCATTGTGATGAGGCGTCGTGACGTATGACTGGAGAGCATCTGCTCACAGTTACTGATGAGCCGGAGACATGGATGAAGAGGAACCATCTCCTCGCAGTACCTGAATAGGACAAACACACACTGTATAATAAAGGAAAAACACAAACGGAGAGAAAGCCAGAGGTGGACGGCTCATCTGAAAACAATAAACTAACTGTGCAACCGGAAGAACTGATTCAGAGGATGGCAGATCTCTCAGCCATCCACTACATTTTCACTCAGCTTCTTTCTGTTCCTTCTTTAATAATCACTGAATATTTGACCAGTGGTGCTTAAATCGAAGACATCTAACTTTCAGCAAAGATGAAGTTCGAAAACCTGACTCTGACCTGACAGGTCGACTGCTGGCTCTGTCATCACCAGCCAGGCCAGGTCATGGCCTATTAACAGCAACATGTGTGTGCATAGTTGTGCCTGTAGCACTTTCTCCTTCTACCACCATGACAGTACCAACAGCTCAGATTCAAAGCCAGATGTGCATGTCACTGTTTATCTGTCCTGTTGCCATAGCCACGCGGAGGCCTCTGCTGTGTCGGGGTGTTTGGTCGTCAGGGTGACTGGCGCTGATGCAGCCAGGTGATAATTTTGTCCTGCCCTTCGAATGTTGTTAACGATGGGCTGGACTTGTTGAGGTGTTTACATCTAAGCGAAGACAGAAGCTGTGATTCTAAACTGAGCATATGCTAAGGAAAAAAACAGAAGAGACCCAGACACAAACCTAGCTTTATTATATAAGTATAAATTATGCTTACGTTAGTTTTACATTTGTGTGGCTTCAACTGAATTTGCTGTTGCTACTAAACGATTTACAAAAATTGACCAAAAATGTAAACTCAAGTTAAAAATTGTGAGCAGTAAATGAAAACATGGATCTCACATAACCTATTGCTGACCCAGGTACGGCTCTAACAATAGTCGCTTTATGCGCTTGCATCACTTGTTTAGGTTCTAATCAGGTAACTTTATGGCTGCGATGACTGATTTTCCATCATCTGTCTTGATACGTTTTCTTTCTTCATTTTATTTTATGTCAAGAAAAGGAAGAGAGTTCGGGGTTCTGACCTTGTCTAGACGCCGTCTACTGCTGACAGGATTTTGTGTCACCTGTCATCTTTCACACACACGCGGGCTCACGCACGCACACACACACACACACACACACACACACACACACACACACACACACACACACACACACACACACACAAGCTTCCTATGTTCACAGACACACACAGTCCCCACTGTTTCTATCATGGTCATCGCTGCAGATACACATATAAGTGGGGGTGACAGAAATCTGATCTCTCCCCTGTAGAGCCGCAGATTAGGCCCAGGAGACAGGCAACGTCTGGTCTTACACACACACACAGACATCAAAAACATGAATGCCATCAAACTGAAACACACACACACACACACACACACACACACACACACACACACACACACACACACACACACACACACACACACACACACACACACACACACACACACAGACAGAGCCGCCTGCGGACCCCAGAGACAGATAGTTCACATATCTGACTTGCCTGGCCTCAGACGTTTATTTTGGCATAGTGCTCAGTGCTCTCACAGGCACACAGTCAAGCACTGGTAGATGAGCAGCAAAGACAAATGTGTGAACATGATGACACACATGAATGCATGTGCTTGGACGCAAGACCCCACACATTCACGCACATTCACAGACAAATGTACAAAGGTGTTCATTCAAGGGCCTGTGTTCTGTGCTTTTCCTCTGGCAAACACTAACCCTTCAAAAAAAGAGCACGCATAATTATCTCAACTCTTTTCTGGCTCTATAATAAGTGACCTGAAGTAACTTCAACCCCCTGAGGGTTTTCGTTTCCCTAACGTCCATAGCTGCTGGTCTGTTGTGGTTCATACTTTCACGGTTCAACACCTGAAACTGCAGTCAGGACTTGGCTTTCTGTTAACGCACAGAACATTTAACAATGGCCAACTTTGTCTGAGAAGATCTGCCTTATATGTGGCCAACGTATAATGGCGCTGAGCACTGTCAGTTGTGGTTTACCGGGACCCAGCTGTATGGGAAGGAAAACCTCAACACACCTGTATACCAACCTGTATAAACACGGTCATTCATACAGGTGGTTACACACACAGGATGTTTCACAGGAGCAGGAGCAGCAGAAATGCTGGAAGGTGGAAAATCGAGAGGAAAGACATGGCAGAAAGTTTTCTGTGTGTTTACCAGACACAAAGGGAAAGAGCTGCTAACACAAGTCTGGGTTTAAAAGCTTGTTAGAGGAATTGTGATTACTAAGCTACCATCACTTAGCTGTTTAAAACAACAATCAGAACAACAACAGATTTAAAACATCTGACGTTTTGCCCATGGCAGACCTGTGCTGTGGTCTGATGTTTTTTGGTAAAAGCCTGCCCCCTGTCTGTAGAAATAATATTTACAGAATACGATCGTTACAGCTAAGAGACGGCTCACAGCCGACCTGTTCAATGGTTCTCCATGTAACACTTTGATTGTGGTTAGATGAAAAAAGAATTATTTTTCCACCAAGTAGTGTTTTAAAACAAAATCATATTTGGCGGCATGTGAATTGTTGAAATGACGGTCACGGGACTCAACGTTTACAGTGTGGATTGTACTTGGAAAGGATCAAGAGGTCAAGTAAACTAGGTCAGACTACAGCAAAGGGGAGTGTAGTAGCAAGCTGATCCTTTTCATTACTGGCTGACACCATAACTGCACTTACTCTGGCCAGTAGACAGGCAGCCAATAGACGAGCCTCCCGCCCATGACCAGGTGGTGAGCAGAGAAGTTTAACAAGTCTGTGAAGATGTCACTGAGGTGGTACGCCTGTGATACAGGAACATGAGACTCTACATAGCTGGGCAGAAAGGCACAGAATAATAAACATAAATTAAAATGAATGATCTGAAATAGTTAATAGGTTTTCTCAGTTGTCCTAGTCTCAGATTTTTTAAATTCAACAGTGGTATTGATAGAATATCAGATGAGCTTACAGGCCATCAGCAGGTTTAGAAATGTCTTTGTGGGAGCCTGTTCTTCTTGTGGACTCACGGATACCATATGGAGCTGCAAAAAACAGAACATGCAGGAATTACAAAACAACACAAGTTTTTGTGTTGTCAGTTGTGTGAGGAACCCAAGGCCTATGTAGCTGTAGTGTTGTAGTAACAGCAGTGTGGGACATACGATCAGTAATAATGGCATCAAACAGAGCAGTCTCCCTCCACACCGGCTTGGAAGCATCAGACACCATTACATCCAAATACATCTTCTCTGTTCCATACTGGCGAAGGTTGGCTCGAATGTTCTCATCAGGTCCTCGCCACTTGTGGTTTCTACGGCTTGAACGACCTGGAAATATTAAACAAAACCTCTTAGCAAATTTGGATATTAAAAAAAAGCTGAATTTATTTCATTTTATGTGGCATGTTAAAGCAAACTTACCTCTGCCATGAATAGTGTTGTAATCAATATCTGTTCCACAAACATAAGCTCCAAAATGAGAACATGCAACCAGCAGGCTTCCTAAAACACATAACAATGGAAAATAATATTCTGAACATTTAAAAGCCATACTTAAAAATATATATATATGTTTATGGGGATTTGTTTGCTAGAAACAGTGGCACAGTCTCCTCACCTGTACCAACAAAGGGGTCAAACACAAGGTCATTCTCTTTGACCTTAGCATGGTTTGCCATTATGAATGAGAGACCAGCATCCATACTGGTGTTTCCAATGAAGTGTCTGTTCTTCACGCTGTAGGAGCGAATCAACTCACGCTGACCATCAGCAATCTGCAGGGTGTAGTTTTAAAATTCGAATTCATCTTCTGTATTATGTATACTTCATGTTTCTGTATGTAATATAGCATATATCTTTATATCTTTGAAGCAGCATTTGCCCCTGACACCAAGACAAATTCCTAGCATTACATTACAGCATATAAACAATCTGTATCTCACCCATCTACCAAAGTAGATGTATTCTGGATGCTCTGGGATGTTGTTGGGGTCAGTGCCGTAGTCTTCCAACAAACAAAAGACGTGCTGAGGACTCTTCAAACTCACTGTACCCTTAAAAGGAAGATACTCCATAGCCTGATACAAAAATATTTAAAAACAATTACAGGAACTAATGTTAAATTGTTTTATCTCTTACACAGCATTATTATATTGATGAAATCCTACCTAAATTAAAGCACAATTGACACACAAACACCTAAATACTCACATCGATCCTTTTTATTCTCTCTGTAAATTCTAGAGTTTTGTTGAAAGTGTAGACGTTGATTCTGTAGGTGGAGTCTTTGTGCATGAAGGAGCTCTGTTGGGGGAAAGTTAAATTAGTAGTAGAAGTTGACTTAGTGTATGGAAGGATTTTAAAATGTTAAAAAGCTTTTGTCAGTACAATATAGAATTCCCAACCATATTCTCTGATGGGAAGTTCAAGAGTGAGGTTCTAAGTTCGCTGTGTGTTCGTCCATGGCCCCATAACTCAAACGCAGACCTAGAAGAACAACAGAATTAAATCCACATTCACACTATAGCTATGTAGATCACAAAATAAGGCAACACGATTAGTGAAAAGAAAATGGGTGGTAGCAGATCAAAAGTGTGAGATAATTCTGTTGGCATGGCATGAACAATTGCACAGTTGAAAAGTAATTGCTAAGTTAAACTTACTTTGTACAAACAGATCTGGCCATGACACCGCGAACATCTTCCTCAGCCAAATCTTCAAGACACCAGAAAGGACACTAGAGAGAAGGATGACAAGAGGATTGGTTACATTGTGTAATAGGGTTTACATAGCAGAAGACTTCTGCTAAGCATGGCTACAGACCATGGGTCTGTAGAAAAATGAAATAGAAATGAAGACATGAACTATTACACAAGGACATTAAATTTATAAAAATAAATACCTTCTCTTTGAAGTTTTCACAAGGACGGAATGGTTTTCCTCTGAGGGCAAGAAGGGCCTTGATTTCCTGCAAGCAAGCACAAAGAAACCTTAAACTCTCAAGTAATAACAAAACAAAATCTATGGAGATTTACTAAATTATTGACTTCTGTTTGAATGCTTCTCTCCCAAGCTGTGCACAGTGACTTTATTATGATGGGTTGTAACTCTTCAGTGTCTACTTTAAGTCAGATTTAAATGTTAATGTATAGTTCGTTTAAAACAAGTAACCACACTAGAATATATTGACCATGATCATGATTCGGCTTCACAGAAACTTGCATACATTTAGCACGTTGCTATAAAGACATTAACATGTGACTTTTTTTTGACTAATTCTGCTCATTACACTGACGCGTGAAACTTAATCAACTGTATTCAGAGCTTGATGTCAATTATTAAACACCAGACGGTTACCGGTAACCTGAAGTCCAAATTATCTTGGGCAAGATGTAAAAGATACTGTACGCATGAACGTCTATTGGCAGTCGCCATTTTGATAGTGTGGATACAAAATACGTCCGGCTAGAAACCGGCGTACAACGCAAAGTACCGCCTGTGGGCATAAACACCATAAATGGCAGTAGAACAACGGGGTTTCTTTCCGTATATTATGTTAACGACATACGTGGACTTATTTGCACCAATTTTACGTACAGTGTGAAAACGTGTAAATAAAGTGTTGTTTCGAGTCATCAATTACCTTAATCTGTAGCAGTGTACCACATTGGTCGTTTTCAAATATGTATATTATACTAATTACATAAACATAAACATAAATTAATTTATAAATTTCGTTATGGGGCCTTTGTGCCTACGCGCAAAAGATTAAATTGCTCATTCCGTTGTAATCTGCTTTACTTCAAAACTAATTTAGAATCCCCGCCCCTTCCAAACATTGATTGGCTACTTGGATATTTACTGACAGGCCAGTGGCAGATACAGATGTCCATCACGGTAGTTTCGATTAGGGACAGAAACACAGCCGCAGTCCTGCTACTGTCAGCGGCACTGCATTGTTGTTGAATCGTGTAGTTTAAGGTTAACCATAGGATTGTTTTTACTCTGGCTGCGATGAAATATCACTACAGATGAACATGAAGATCGACTCAGGGTGTGGCCTGTAAATTGGAAAATGTTTGTTAACTTTTCATACCAACTCTCGAAATCATTGCACAGATTACGGGCAGTTGTGTAGTGTTTAATAATAAGTGATAATCTGTTTCCGCGACGTTTTAAATTCTGGACTAAATCATTAAATCCACCTGAGGATCTACAGTCTAGGTAATAGTTGAGGCATTAATGTACATAATTACTCGTTTTTTTATATAGGTGTTGGATATAGCAGTTAGCCAGTAGCACAGTGTAGTATTTGTGTGTAAGAATGACAATTTACAGATATGCGATCTTCTCTACAGAGGAAAAAGAAGGGACAAACAGCCAGAACAGCACCACCATGGAAACTGAAGACAACAGATCTACTCAGCTCAGTAAGGACACTACAGTGGCTTGTGCTTCTGTGAAGGGCTTGAAGAAGAACTGGCAGAAGTGGTCCAGTGACCACCAGGAGTATCAGAAGCACAACCCCTTCAGTCATGACACCAGAGGAAATGTGGAGGTCCCCCAGAAAGGGATCGGGGAGTATGGGAGACCCCTGCAGGGCTCCATGACAGAGCAACGAGGCAAGGATGCTCACACACACATCAGCAGAGAGGTTCAGGAGTTGTGTGATGTGATAAAGACCATTGGAGAGCTGAGAGAGGAAGATGAAGTTGGACACAACAGCAGAGGAAAAGTGATCACTGTACAGTTTGGGAAGCTCTTTAACCATTATGTGACTGTCTCAAATAAACTGGTGGGGATTCTTCTGCGAGCGAGGAAGCAGAGGCTGGTTGAGTTTGACGGGGAAATGCTGTGGCAAGGGAAGGATGACCTTGTAGTTATCAGCCTGTTGCTGTGACCAGAATCATATGTATTTTACATGTGCACTTCATGACACATTCACCATCACAACAGTTACGCTAAACTAAAATGTGAACAAAGTTCATTTTGCAAATTAGGTACTTCAAAAATAAAAAAATTGGCTCAGTTAACTCAACTACAACTGGTGTGAACAGTGACATGTGACTCATATATATGAGATATAATATATGATGTAAGCAGGTTAAGTTAGTGGTTAATAACACTCAAGCATAGTCAAACATGATCAGAAACCATATAGAGAAGAGCCAATATATTATTTATTTGAAATCTCTATTTTTGTGCATTTAAATGCATATACAGTACATATAGCATTATATAATTTTATTACATTCCATTTGTACAGTATACAGTATAATAGTATTTAATTCCAACACAATTCAGTTTGATTGTTAAATACTTTGTATAGGATAATCACAAAGCATCACTGTGCAAATAACTTCCTGTACTTCAGTGCTTGTTGAGCCCCTTAGGAGCACTACATTGTAAGTGAGTACCATAGTGCTTCCTCTGTAAAACAACCCTTTAAATAGTTGATGATCCACGTAAGCTATACCTCCAAATGCTTTCTACTCAAACTAAGGAACTTGTGGCATACTCTGCTGTCAAATGTCAAAGGCTGTGGCACATTGGGTTTATTTTCACATTGACAATAAAAATCACACTTGTGCCACATTAAAACTGTTGTTCAACTCTACCTTTCTATTAACAGGAAGAGGCTATGTGTGTTTAGTACTTTCTTTGGCAGTTAATGTATTTGGTGAATGAACATACATGTAGGTTTAATTAGTTGTTTTTAACATCAGGTTTTAATACTTCTGTGTGTTATTTTTCCAGCAATAAGAAACCAAACTTTGAAGCAATGTCTTCATTGTAAAACTAAAAATCCAAGTGTTCCTACAGTATTTACAGCCAACGAAACCCTCAATATACATTTTATGCTTCCATCCAACCTGACATGAATGCAGTGTTTGATTACTTCATGAAAGCACTGCATGAATTGGATCACAGTGATCAGTTGGTATCTGCTTTAGAGTTGAGAAGGTCAATCAGCTGGTCTGCCTGCAAATAATTAACAAATATAGACACAGGTGAAAAAGTGAGAACATAAATAAGGTTATACAACACCCAGAAAGTGCAAAAGGGTGTTATGTTACTACAATAATAAATTGAGGGTCATGTGTGGAATATGCCAAGCTACAAACAACAGTTCTCTGTTCATGTACTTTATAATACCAACACTAATCCCTAACACAGCTTTGTACAGGAGGAACAACATAGTGGCTTAAAATAATAAGACAGGGTTACAAAATAGGAGTTTACCGTAATAAACCAATAGGAGTTAAGTCTGTAGAAAAGCCGGGACATGAAGCTCATTTGACTGGCAGGAGCCAAAACGTGAAGATGCAAGTGTGTGACCGAACAAAATGGAGGCCAGTGGAAACCAAACCTGCAGACAAGTGGGAGTTTAGTGTACATGGGCTTACTGGACATATTTAATCTTATTTGCCATCTCAAATAAGGGGTAAATGGTTAATTTGTCAAAACAAAGTAAGAAATACAGTAAGAGTTAGCAAATGGAGAAACTACTACAAATTAGTATAGACCACATGCAGCCAATTCTGGTCATCGAGTTTCACAGTTGGAAAACAAGCCGTGTCCTTGCAAATTTTTTTTTTAATAATCCTTGATTACCTGAGTGTAGAGAATGTTAAAGTAAATATCCTGTTGCTAATTGATTATTGTTTATTGCTCTGTGAATTAGCTTGTTTGTCACCGAGCTAATGTTGATAATTACATTTACTTCATTTATGTTCATTTTGTTTTTCTACAAAAATGCACTTCAAAATGTAGCCCACCTGACATCATTGAGATCTGTTACATTGTTCTTCTGCAGCATCTCTTTCCCAGTCTCAACCATCCTCTTCACTGGTGATGACAACAAAACATTATCATTACGAAACATTATCTTTCTTTTTAAAGCACACACTGATTGATAATTAAGCACATAACATCTCACCTAAAGGTACATGTTCTTTATTGAGTGATTTACAGTTGCCCACATGTTTTGTTGGTACAACAAGGTAATGGTAGGGAGCTCCAGGCCTGATGTCAGAGAAACATGAGATTTCCTCATCCTGCAACAAACAGAAATAAACAGAGGTTTCAAAGGAGAAAAGAAAACAACGGGCCTCTGAACTACACTGAAACTAGACTTTCTTCACATTTTAACAAATAAAAAACTGTTCATAATAATCGTCCTACTGCAATGGCTGGGAGTGTTTCAGTGAAAAACTATTTTCAACCACGACACTAAATAAAATGTAGGTATAAGTAGCATAAATCACTTGAACGCAGGTGAATAGATTCTAGCTAGCTAGCTATAGCACATCGTAGTATTTATTATATATACAGTCATCTCACACGATGAAGAAGCTCCGTGTCCACTTCCTTGTTTACAATTTTGCAGAAAATGCATTTCTTATCATATCCTTCAGCTGTCACGCTACTGGGTGTGGAAACATCAACCTGAGGAGCTTGTGTATCCTCGACTCCTGCCATTGCTGCACAATAGGCTGGTAATGAGTAAGACCAGGTCAGTCGATCCCAGATGTCACGAAGCAAGGGGAGACTGAATGATTGTCGATCCGATGTAAAGTAGGTATAACAATAATCCACCAGAGGGCGATGCGTTACTGAAACTTGAACCTGTTTCACATAAAAAAGAAATCTTAACAGTATCTAACTGTTAACCACAGACTTTTCTCCTATTTTGACCTCTCACCATTCAATTACATGCAGTCAGGTTGATAAGTACCTCTAATTGCTTGTTGAATATCTGTTGAATAGGTTATATTTTCATATAAACCTAGAGAATCCTGTCACTTTGTAGATGCTAGAGAGAAACTGAATTCATCTTTAATGATTAGTTAGGAGTCTATTTTGCTCATATATAATTCAAATTAGTGGGAGAGCTGGCAACAGCTCCCACCCTATTGAGATCTTCTTTTTTCTTTTTTATTATTTTTTATAATACCTTTTCCTGTTTTTCAGCAATGTTTATTGTCTATTTCTTTGTTGTATAAACGTCATTCAACTTTCTATTTCAAGGTGCTTTTTATCAACCACAGCAAATCTTCTCTGAGTGTCTGTGGGAAGAAAGATTCCTTCCTGTATAGTACCTGCAAAAGAACCCACATATATGTGTCACTGAAGATTATTGTGGGTTTCTGTTGTCTTACAGATCAACCCCCAGACTTAAAAGTTCCATCGTTGCTTTGGTGTTTTTGCTGTAACTAAGAAGATGTGGATATCAATTTAAATATTAAATCATGCAATGCAAAATGAAAGAAAGAAATAAGTTTTTCAAATAAAAAAATATATCATCACAGTAGGCTGTGTGTGTGTGTGTGTGTGTGTGTGTGTGTGTGTGTGTGTGTGTGTGTGTGTGTGTGTGTGTGTGTGTGTGTGTGTGTGTGTGTGTGTGTGGCAGCACACCACAGCGTAAAACACTAACTGGCCACCACAGACTCATGGAACTTCCTCAACATGGAACTGCAGACGTTAAAGGACCCGAGCCTCCTCAGGAAGTACATCCTGCCCTATGCCTTGTAGTAGTTCTCATGTGAATATTGTGATTACAGTATGATAATAATAACCATCAATATGCAGTTTTTACATTATATGTAAACACACACACACACACACACACACACAAAGTTGTGTTGTTTTAGGCTTTATTTGTAAAAAAGGAAACAGAGACAAAATTTAAATGTGTTTCCACAGAGAAAGGCAGCGCCAGCACTGCCAGCACACATAAAAAAAACCAAAAAAAAAAAAAAACCCAACAGTATAGAACAGCAGGTTTCCTGTTGTTCCCTGGAGCAGATGCAAAAGTACTTTCAAAAAGCAGAAATGAAAGTTAATGGCTGAGATTCATTGCCTCCATACATTGCCATCGTGGCAATGTATGGAGTGTTAGTGCAACACTCGGGTCTTTTCACAGCAGACCTAGACTAGGGGAAAAATTCACACATTCGATTCTATGTACTGTAGTCCATTCTGGACCGCTTGTGCTTCAGTGTTTTTCAAATAATTTAAACTTTAAAATGTAAAGCTTCTGATCTTTGTGTAAATAAAAATAAATACACGAAAGCAATCAATCAGTAAAAATACATTTAAAATTTTCAGTAGCTGTTAGACAGCATAAAAAAATAAATATAGTTTATATCTTTATAACACGCAGTCCTGATGTCATGAAGAGCTTAAAGCTTTAGAGGCCAGTAAATTACTGGCTTTTATTGCTGAACTACTTTTACGCAGCCAGTAGTAGTTTAGAGTAACCTGGATCACAGGATTGCATCTAGACCCTGTTTGTTAGCGACCACAGGAAAACCAGTGGGAGGACAATGTCCAGCCTGAGAACCACTGAGCCAGGCACTGTGCTGTGCGTGGGCTCATCTTAGCCAGGGGCACGGAGGATACAGTGGGAGCTGCTCCATCAGGATTTGCACGGCCGTGACCACACGGTCTCATTGGACTCCTGATGGTCCGCTGATGCCGGCAGGACTGTGGGACGTCCAGCGATTTTATCCCATCTTTCACACGTCTCTCTTCAATTCTGCACAGTCCACACTTCGAGGTCTTGCACGATGAAGTCTTCCTCGGTGGACAGAGGTGCATTGTGGAAGGTGGGGCAGGAGAAGCTCGCGCCATGGTACAAGTCAGCATCCAGCCACAGGGCGAAGCCGCCTCTACAGAGACAGGAAAGCAGCACTTTAGCGTCTCATACGAGCTATCAGCGCTAATGTATTACAAGTAGTTATAGCGTTTTACCGCCATCCTTTATGGTTATTGTTATTGCTTTATGACAGCGACAGGTGTCCTGTAACTGCTGCTTTTTTACTATGGCGACATCAAAAGTCACACACGTACCCTCCTCCGCCGATCTGCAGAGATTTCAGGTCGCCACTCACAAAGTATGAGTTCTCGCCACTCCACCTGTACACCTGAAAGAATGCCAAACGCAAGATATAAGTGACAATGCCAACAAACATTCAAGAGAATTTGTATTGTTGGATTTTGTCACACAGACTGAGAAAGGAAACGTCATTTCCCCTCTTACCTGGAAGTCAGGGTTGAAGCTGAACAGGAAGGTTTCTCCCGTACCGTAGCAGTAGTTACTGACTCTGAATGAATCAGAAGAAAATGCGCCAAACACCTGAAAACAAAAAAGGAAACGGTTTATTAAAAAGGCATGGACAGATATCATGTTAATAATTTTTCTGTACTGCAGAGTCTTTTGCAGCCCGCAAACACACACCTACCTTTTTGTGCATGTCTTTGATGATGAGCAGCACCGGACTGTCCAGATCTGCCATCTTCCTGTACAGCGTCCTCAGGCTGCTCCCGTGGATGGCCGTGCTGTACACCAGCTGCCACGAGTAGCCCTGAGTCCTCTGCGGCAGCTGGGTCGCCAGCTGTCACGCAAGGAGATGGCGATCAATGCGTGTGATCGAAAACCTTGTGATGTGCAGTCGGCGGAATGGCAAACCTACTCGCTGCAGGTGGAGCTCGTCCAGCAGCTGGCTGTCGCCGCTCAGCACCAGGGCCGCGTCTTCCTCCTGGTACTCGGGCTCCTCGGCCTCAGAGTCCTCGGAGCTGGACAGGCTCAGGCGCCGCTTGCAGTTCTTCACCGTGATGATCTGGAAGAGGCAACAGATGAGTCATAAAAAACACACACACACGCACGCATCCCTGCAACTGTACAAACAGCCTGCTGTGGTTGAATGAGCGTTCTACAGAAAGTGCACACACGAGTTCTGTGTTGTTGATCATAAAATTGCAATAATTCAGAGTCATGGTTTTACTGTACCTCCACATATGGCTCCACACAATCCCTAGCAATGTACAGCACTTTTATATTGTCAGGCAGCATGGTCTGTCTCTGTGAACCTCTTCAAGGGTTGTGGAGCAGACCCGCCATCATCCCTCCCTTTTATAATCTCTGCCCCCCCCCACTTTCTCTTAGTGCATAGCCATTGGTTAGACACACGAGTGGAGGACTCTCCTATTGGTGCGCGCGGCTGTGGAATAGTTTCTCACTAAACAGGAAAGCGCTAGAAACAGGATGTCCATACATGGAGAGTCTGGGATTTCCCGCTATCGCTGAGTAACAGTGGAAGGCAGGAGTTACTGTAACTTGAGGTCTTAATGCTTTCTGGTGAAATTAAAGAATGAGAGTGAGCTCTGTGTTTCACCAAATGTCTACAAGACACTGCATTCAGTTTTATTTCATTTAGTTTATTTCTGTTTCCGTATTCTTTCAGCTGTGATTTCTATTTTACCTCTATAAATGAAAATGCATCTTTATTATTGTCGTTGCATACAGTACATCTGCTATCAACCCCACAGCTCATAATGTGTGCAGTCCTCACCCCCCATTTTTCAGCACTGTTCTTCACTGGGCTGCTCAGGAGCTGGTTGAGCACAGCCACTCCGCCCTCCTTCACCACCAAGTAGTGCTTCTGCTGTTCCTCCCCCATGAGGTAGTGCGGCTGACCGTCCTCCTGGCTGCCTTTCCTGTACATCTCTGGAGACCACTGCACGAAGAATGTGTAGAGGTGGTCAACCCTGTGGAGGCAGAGCCACAAAGCGGATGTGAGGTTATAAACACCCGGCTGCAGCTGATCGAGTAGCGTAGTCAACCTGACCCAGTGTATCGCACATTAGGAGGTGGAATGTTGGATCTTGTATGGAATCCTTGCAAACAGGCCGTGACAAGAGGCTCGCGCACCATTCATTCTGCAGCTTGACGTGTTCGTCTTGGCTCCTGTTTTCATTTTCCCGGCAACCTTTCAGGCAGTTCCAAGACTGGAATTTACAGTACTTTGTATGGATATTTACATCCTGTGTTTCGTCCTCGCTCGCTCCCTGTGGGACACCAGCCACCTTTTTTTGCCCCCGTGTATCAATTTGCACCAAGCACTCATTTCCACCACTGAATGACAAACGCGCTTCGTCCGCACACATGCGCAGAGAAGCACAACCAACACAGTCAAAGATCCTTCAGAACGTTTTCGTCCTCTGCATTATGAAAAGTACACTTAGGAGTCTGCGTTCGAAGTTCTGTTACTGTAGAATTAAATGCAAATAATAATAATTTCACTTACTCTCCGACGCTGTAGGCGACTCCCATGGTTGAGTGAAGAGGAATGTCTGGATCACACGCGTCGCGCACCCAGGGGGACTACAGGCTCCGTGCTGAAGCAGCGTGTCCTCGCTTGAGTCTCTGCCATCGCCTGCATTTTATACCAGCAGATCAATTCTTGAGATAAGCTCCTTTGACCATTAACCCCCCTTTCTCCCTTAACAGCTTTACATGGTCTGCACGTATTCACACAATGATTTCACAATGGTGGTAGGAAGCCAAAATTGGTGGAACATTAACTTGACCTGCTCCGGGTCCGTGTCCTTGCGTTTGACTGCAGTTCACTGTGTCAAGGTAGTGACTTAGTGACTGAATGAGGCACTTTGATGGGAAGATAAAGGCCTCCGTGTCTGTGCTACATGCATTTATCTGTGCATGTTGTCTGCTTTATTTCTTTCTCGATTTCCATCACGTTAGTGGTAAAAATGTAAAGCATTCCTTAATAAGTAAGTGAATTTTCAGATACTTTCTGTGACTTTGACCACTTTTTGGGGAATTTACTGCTTTTTATTCCTCCAGTATATTTTTTTCATGCAGCTACTGGTTATTATAAGTATTTCCTTTCTCTTCTCAGGCCTACAGGATTGGTGCCAGCGTTCCATACTTCTTGTGAATGTGCACGGAGCACTTGCAGTCTGATATAGACTAGCCTCCGGGCTGTGTGGAACTGTGGAATTCCAGAAAGTGACGCAACATCTGGGAAGGTCCCAGTTCTCCTGTTACACCCTGCTGGATGCAGGAGCGCCACAAGCTCGCTGTTGGTTCTTATTTATAAAAAAGACATATACTATGGGACTGAATTAATCTGCCACTTTAAGCCTTTATCCAAACACTGTCCACTCTGTCAGGATTAGCAGGTTTGCACTAATTATCAAGATTTAATCAAAGTAAACGCTGATTGCAGGGTTGACTACTCATAAGTGATCAATATCCAATGCTAACCATTCAGACTGGATCAATTTCCAGTGTAGGCTGTTATCGCTCTGCACTGCAGCTGTTTGTTTCTTTTATCTGTGTATTGGGATTACTGAGTAAACACACATCAGTGGTTCTCTAGTCCAGATTATCCGATGTTGCTGAGCTGTTGAAGCAGTGCATGTGTTTTTTTGTAACAAAATGGGAGAAAGGTGCCTTTAATTTCAAATCAGATGACTAGAGGTACAACATCTGATCTTAGACAGACAGATCATGTCCAGTTTATTCACCAGGGGTTGTCACTGCTTGAACACAGGTGTGGTCGCGTCCAGGCGTCATGTCTGAAGCTACCACAGGGCTCCGGGCCTCCTGAGGGCTACTGACGTCTCCTTCTGATGCCGGGAAGGGATCAAACAGGAAATCAATTTGAGATAATGGCTGGTCTAACGCAGAGGCAGCAGTGGGTAAACACACAGGCATCTATGATACGCAAGCACCGCCGTGCGTGCTCGGCCGCTCGTGGCCGATGACTGATGCGGGCTTTTCACGCGTCTTCCCCGCACGTGTCCCGACCCAAGCCATTGTTGGGAGGTTGGTTCCTGGACGCGCATCCTGCCTGCTCGTCAGTTTCCCTGCTCCCGGAGGAGCCCCGTCAGCCGCTGCGCTGCAGGGTTTGCCTGGGGAACGCATTAACGTGTTCCTGCGTAACTGCGCAGCGCAACGGGGCCGCGCACCGCAGGCGCACGCGCGAGCGGGTTCGCCGCGACGTAGAATTTGTAATCCGAGTAATTAATAACTTCCAATAAAAACCAGAGTCTTGTGAAATCTATAGTAAATGTGTGCAAGACTCCGCGACTGCCGCTTGATTGATCGGCTCATCGACTGACTGCTCCCCGCGGGTCGGACAGCGGCTACGTGACCTCACCGGCGTTGCCCACACTTTGAACGCCCAAATCACATTTGCATAATCGATTTCAAGGGAATATCCCGCGTCTGCTCGTTCTTACGTCGCTGTGTTCACATGTAATTAACACCAACAAACGCGCTTATCGCCAGTCGCACTACGCACACCAATAGATGGACAGGGCGCTAGTTCATTTCCACAGCGAACACGCCCGCAGTGTTCATCGACACATTCCTACGGTTTGTCACTGACATCATTAATAATAAAAAATAGACACATTTTCATAAGAATTTTCAAATAAAATTGCTGAAACCAGGATAAATTCATCAAATTCAGTTATTAATATTCTTGCTTCTTTCTAAAAATTCCAAAACAATAAAGATCCAACTGTTGACCGTCCATTACTAGCGTCTGCTTAAAGAGAGGGGTTTTTTTTATATGTTTTTCCAACATGTGCCTCCACACTACACAGCCGCAATAATCTGTTTGTCTGTGCAAACATTTCAAAAATGGATTCAAACAGCACACTGGGCCTTTTTCATACTCTTTGTAATAAGGTTTTGGCATCTGCTGCTGCAGAGCTGTTTCTGAATTACCTCTCCTCCAATTCCCACAAATCCCCTCTGCACGGAGAAACAGTTACAAGGAAGCTTGGGGAAAAAAAGGCATGAGCTACACGGACTCTTCTGGGAACGGCACACAGCCGTGCACGCAGACACGCATGCACACAGACTGACATATTTGGTCTTATTTGCACTGCAAACATTAGATCTGCCAGATTTGTGCTCTGTACTCTGTACCCTGTGCCCTGTGCAAGCATACAGTATGTGGCCATCTGTATGTGGCCAGTTTTTCATAATTAAATGCAGATATTGTTTGATTTAAGAGTGTGTCGAAATGGTTATTTATTTATTTATTTATTTATTTATTTATTTATTTATTTAAGAAACATTCAGCATTCAAGTCAAAATGACAAACGTGTTTTCTACACAGGACCTTGCTTTCAGGCAAGTTGTGATCCCAGTTGTGAAAGCATGAAAAGTGACAGTTGAAATAAAGCAGGTATAAATTAAACAAAGGTTCAAAGGTTTCAGTGTGCTGTAGATTTGGTTTATTAAATATCTGTTCATTCGGCTGAAGCAGGTTCTAAAACCTGCTGCTTGCGTTTCCACGTGCTTCCCTGGTGTCATTCAGCATTAATTCAGCGCTCGTGGGTCACACATCAATGTCCAATTAGCTGAAGTTGGACTTTCAATCCTCGTTAGGAAGCAATTTAAAAAAGCAGGTTAACGCAGTTAAGCGTTTGTTCTGCATTTTGCAGCAGGCTGCGAAAGTAAATCTTGGAGCTCAGAGAACTGGTTTGGACTGGATGAAACACCTGTGTCATACAGCGAGAGTGGGTACGTGTGGAAATTACAGCTGCCATCAAACCGTTAGCGAAACACTACGTTTAATGGAGAGTGTAAACCCACATACAGTAACTATATATGGCATCACTGCTACGCATTGCTCTCCCTCCTCCTCTCTCCTCCAGCTGTAACCTTCCTGAGGGAAACTGCTTCGCTCACATTGGCTTCCCAGATACCTTTAACTACAAATGACGTAATGCAACAGATTTAAATCTGATGACAATGGAGCTTTGACTGAGCTCTGTGCATCAGGGTTAATGTGTGAAGTTACAGTGAGAGTAGCTTTCCATTGACCTATTTACTGTGAAGCCCAAATTCTTTGCAGGAGACAGTGGTTGAATCACAAGGTGGGTGTTATTTCCAACAAGGTCAACGTTTAAAAAGATCCTTCCATTGTAAGAAAAAACAAATATTATTTGTTAAAGTTTACAATATTACAACTATGTGACCCGATCCAATGAATCATGTCTTTGAATCCTACTATACCTTGATCTTTTCTGTGGATCCACCAGAAAGAGTCATTTCATGCAGGACTGCTGACTGTGGAAACTTGATTGTGTGACTTTGTCCATGACACACTTGACACACTTCGGTGGCACGTAGCTCATTTTCAGTAGCTTTGTATATTTGCAGAAGCATCTGATTAAAGGCCTTTGATAAGAGGCCAAAGCCATCCTGACTCCTAGCCACAGTCAGCGCTGCACTTTAGACCAGTATGGACTTTTCAAAGCACCAGTCAAGTCCAGTGTCACGGCCCTTTGCCTGTTCAGCTGTAGCTGTGTGGTGTTTTGTGGAGTGAACTGGAGTGACTGTGGTTAGAAGAAACTAGATCACACCATCCTACAGCAACCAGTTTTCATAAATGATAATTACTACTTTAACGAGTCTGACAGTGATCAGTTAAACAAACAGCAGAGCAAGCGCACGACGCCTATTAAAGCACGTAGAAAGCTCTTTTCCCTCTTAAAGCCCTGTCATCACTTTGTTTCTGTCACTGAGCCAGACGACCTTCGGTTCGCACTTGAACTTGCCCGGTTTATCTTTAATTTTGAGGACAAATGAACAACTTTGTCACCGGCGCTGTGGCACGGGGCCAAACGGCCAATACGACGGACAACGAAGAGATTAGCTGACGCAGTTTGTGCGCTGGAGACATAGTAACTGGCCCAGAACAGCTGAGGAAGTCGCCTTGTCTCTCATTACACGAGCATTCTGCTGAATGTTGTGTTGAGTGGTTTTAATGGCAGTAATGTCTTATGAAACGCTGCTCAGAATTAGGCAACGATTATGAGAAAGAGGACTTCTCTCTTTTGTAACTGAGGCTCACATTTAGACTTTCTAAACAGGTTCGGTAATGTGATTAGTGGAGCGGTTCTGGTGACCTGTAATTGTGCCAGTTACCAGAGCTGCTGCCAGGGTCAGGGAGGGTTAGTGGACGTGTAAATTAAATCCATAGCAAACAAAACAAATAGGTGCCAAATTAGGACGGATTTAAGATTACATCTTAAGAATTCTCTACATTAGGACTTTTAATAAAATAATAATGCAATTCCAGTGAAGTGAAAACTGTTGCGCCTGACTTTCTAGAGCTCAGGTGATGTTCAGAATCTCAAGCAGGACATCTGCTGGGGAGATGAGGTGGGACATAATTTAACAGTCACATTTCATCATAACTATGATCCACATTATGTATTTACTGAAATCAATAATCAATATGTCCTTTGCAGCAGGCTTTGGTTTTTTGAACTGCATGACACTGCGTTCGTGTGTCTCTGTCACCATTAAACGTCATGCACAGACTGGCTAGGTGCGGAGCCTGCTTCTCATCTGTTTGTCACTGACTAAGCTGTTGAGGGTACTTGATGCACGCACACCTGCACCCTGCAGGCATCCAGTCATCTTGAGACCACTTTCAGAGTCATGGCCTGTGGTTGGATCCTACTGTAACTTATTTTTTCTACTTGTGCAATTGAAGTCGGAGCAAATAAACATGCACACATGTATGGGAGTAGCGTGGTTCAAAGTTGTATAATGTTCAATTTGCAAAGCCCAAGGATAGATGTGTGTTAATGATCATTGTGCCACCATAAAAGCATTAATTTGACTGCACTCAATGATGGAAGAAATCGATGCAGATGAGGATGATGTTAGAGTTGTTTACATTTCCATGTCAGTTTGTCCTTAAACATACAGTATTTCCCATTCCATCTGAGGGTTAAACAGATATATACAATATATATATATCCAGAACCGTATTATAATTGGGTCATCGTGGAATGGAGATAACAGTCATATCACAATAAAATCATAAAATGAATCCTTTAAAAATATTTTCATTTGACCGAAGCCTTGTCTTGTCTGAAGTCCTAAATATCCATGTGTGAGACAGCAGGTTTGACCAATGGTGCCATGAAGCCAGATAGAACGAGCCTACTGTTCCTCTTCTGGGGTTTTCCAGGCAAGGTAGCTGAAGTAGCTGCTTCCTGCATAGCACAAAGTGGTCAGAAATGCAAAGAACTGGGACGAGGGAGAGATGGAGGAGAGAATGGAAGAAAACAAATTTTGAGGGAGATGAAAGCAGTCAAGGGGGGATAAAGGTCAGAGTTGATATCTTAAAGCCATGAGTTGGGTCACAGATTATCTGCTCCCTCGATCCTGTTCCCTCATGTGTCAACATAGCACAATACATGCTGTGCATGTGGATGGTCTGACGCCATCTGATGTGTGGTTATCACACACCCAAAATCAATTGTACAAAACTATCTTTGCAACTACTCTGTTCTTATTACACAATTACTGTGGTGAATTTTGAAAATGAATCTTTATTTAAATATTCAATTTCATAAATCTTCTGATAATTAAGTTTAAATTTATTGTTGAGAGCTCTTACTGCAGACGCTGCCCAGCAGTTGTAGTTATGTCGCCCCCTGGTGGCCTGGTTGACGGAGAGCGCGTCTGTTATTGCTGTTAGCAGGTAGAGAACTGTGGCACTGCAGTTCACACACAGTGACTAGAGAAGATGAGGAAATGAAGACAAGCAGTGAATAGACGATTAAAATGACAATAATCAAACCAAACATTCTTAGAAATTGCTCTCAAATATTTCTTTTTCTCAATCCTATGTATGGGTGCATCTTGTGTGCATCTGTGTTACCAGTTTGGTCCAGGGAACTTGTGGGATCCTGTGCTGGGCTCCAGTGAGGTAAATTACAAACAGACATATGGTCAGAACCCAGCAGAAGACGGCAACAAACATGACCCAGCAGAGAGCAGACAGGTGAAAGTAGTCTGTTCCCCCGATCAGAATCCAGACTAACATACCACACACCTGGAAGGAGAGGAGAGGAGAGGTTAATGTGAGCTCATAATTAAGTTACGCTGCATGAAATGTAAGGCGATCAAAGCTAAATGAACATTCAAATCAATTCAACAAAACAATCTGTGCTTCTTTTGTTTTCATTTGTTTCTACTATGTAGCTGCTTGAATGTTCCAAATGAATAGGTCCAACATCGTCTCCACCGAATCACAGTGGTGGTGATAAGCAGCCAAATATCTTCCCCACCCTTCCTGCTGCTTCATGGAACAGGAAGAAAACGGTTTTCGATGCGTAACATGACCTTGATTCATGCTTATTAAATATGTTCAATTTACTTCAGCATATTCGTTAAAAAATGTATTAGGCATCTGTTAAAATAATGTGAAATAAAGCTGAAAATTGCAGCTTAGAGTCATATTAACAAGTTTTGCCTGTATGGTTTCTAAAATAAAGCCACTGAGTCAATTGCAATCAGGTTACGTCAGCTGCAGCGTGCAGGCCAGCGTGGCAGCCAGCCAGGCTGTATTTAGAGGGAGGCTGCCCTGTCTCTTTCCTTCAGCTGATAGGAAACGGAAGACAGACAATGAGGCAGCGAGAGGAGGCAGCGTTGACCTGTTTGGTGTGTTTTCTGTGAACTTCCCATTTCTATTGAAAGGCACAATCTTGAGTTTTGACTTTTGTTCAACACAGTTCAAGAATGTGACGTTTGTCCATCTTGAATTATTGCTGTCATAAATTTCCCAAATTTTAGAAAGATACTATTAAAACTGTGCTAAAGGAACATAAACTGTCTGTAAATAAAGTTCTCTTAACATGTGACAATTAAATGAATGACAATTGAATGATGAATACAATTCCAGTAATTTAAAACAGTAACTTTCTGTTCAGTTTGAAAGAGATGGTCAAATCCTGACCTTCTAATGATGCTGCGGTTGAATCCTAAACGCTAAAGCTTCACACGGGTACTGACACTTACTATCTCAGCCAGGAGCAGTATTCCTTTGGCAGTCGTGGTGAAGTGCTGGTCGAAGGCCAAGGTGGAGGTGGAGACGCTGTACTCTGGGGGACTCCTGCGGGCCGACACCACCACGGTTCTCTCCATGGTGCACTGGAGCAGACATGCAGGCGCTGGGCACGTCCAGAGAGGCTGCTACCGGAGCAGAGGAAGTTGTTTTCCTGTGCCGGAACCCGACCAGGAAACCCTTCACTGAAATGACAAATGCAAATTGCACGTTAACGACAATTTTGTCCACTGGGGGTTTAGGACTTGTCCATTCAACTGATGCAGCTCATGCGCTGTCCTGAAAACCACTGAATTCAGAGCAGATGCTAGATAACGAGCGCAGCTCTGATAAAAAGCATGACATCACAGGGTAACGATGACAGCACGCGCGAAAGCGTGAGGGAGGAAGAATGTGTTGTTTTTGTAACGAGGAGGCAGATGTGGTGCAGGAGGAAGCATCTGTGACGACAAGAGCGGGGATTTAGAAAATGTTTAGTCTCTCTGTTGAACACAGCTTTTATACGTTCTCACAGATTATGAAAAAGTGATTCACTGGTTCAATCTAAGTGGCAGCATTAAGACCAGTGCTTGACCTGTGGAGCAGCAGGAGTTTGGTAGTTTCGTAGAGAAAGCTCCAGCTCAGCTGTATTTTCATGACGCGTGCTACAGTCGGCTCATTTGTCAGCACACACGGTGCAGTAGTGCACAGAAATTCACAAAGTCAAGGTCAAACATTAAAGTCAGTTATACGCAAGAAACCTCCATAGGTGGAGAAGACAAATTCAAAGTGTTAGTCTGGTCTGAGGAGCATCTGAGTGGAGGCAGTGAGCGGTTTTCACCACTGGGGGGCAGAAGTTCCACGTTGATGGAAAACAGACCTGCGAACAGCAGAGCACAAGGACAAAAGATACTGTACGAGGTGGAGGCCGGCAAGGTTAAGAAAAGTATACATGATCAATAAATACAGCCTTTATTTATTATCAAAGTAATGATGAAGAAGGACTCTGGCACATTGGCTCTGGCACCAAGCGTGACTGCGGGAAGCGGCTATAAATCCGGTCCGGTGAATAACTCATGCGGAGACGAAGCCAGCGAGGGTCTTGAGTGAAATCAAAAATCAGATTGAGTAAATGACTAACGCTGCGCTGGGTCCCAGCAGCTCTGCCTCAGCACAATCAAAGCAGACAAACAGGCCAATATCCCTCACATGGAGATGCTTTGTGGCGCCGGGCTGCTCCCCGCGTCCTGGGCCATGCATTATCTAACTAGATGTTTTACATGTTTTATGTTCTGCTACCTGATAGACTATTTCTGCCCTGCTGAGCACATTCTGCTCAGTGCAGCAATACGTCTACGGCAGCGATCTATATTCTGCATTGCTCTCCCTCTCTCGCCCCGTGTCTCTCTCTCTCTCTCTCTCTCTTGCTCTTTCCATTTACACATCTAGCCAATACAATAAAAACCAAATGGCCAACCAGGGTATTTCCATGTATTGGATTGGAAGCACATTCAGACTTTTCTTTGTGGCCAATAGATTTTCTATATGAGTTGTCTAACAGCTAATTATCAGAGCAGGAGCGGGGTCATTTCCCTTTTGTGGTATTAATTAAAATCAGAAACACAATCTCAGTGTCATTTACTAAAGCCTAATTATGTCTTGTTTGACGGAACGCGAACACCTTGTGAATGCTTCCGAATAGAAAACCCACGTTTTAACTGGTGCGTTTTAGCGACGGCGTCCTCAGAAGGGTCTCCGTACAGAAACCCGTGAATAATGGGAGCCTATTAGACTTTTCCTTCGGCCGTACACATGGGACGCCAGTGGAAACACAGTCCATTGGAGCTGCTCCAAAGTTATTGAAGCTCAGTCTCCAGCCATTTCCTCCTCCTCGTCCTCAGGTTCCTCCCACTGTCTCTTCAGCACTTGTGCTGTTCTTGGTCTCCACTGTGTTACGGCTGCAGGACTGAAGCAGTTTCAAACATTTGTCCGCCATACGTCATTCATTTCATTAGCAGCTGACGACGCGTGTGCATCACAGATCAGGAGGATGAGCCTGTGAATTGATAGGGACCCTTCTATTGCCTGGGAATCCTCTCATCATGAATGAACACGCAGGTATTAGTGTGTGGGACCGTTTGAGTGTGTACACTGGCCCTCGTCGTAATTAGCGGGAACAGAGCAGGCTTTTCTGCTCATCAGTGACCTTGGGTTTCCTGTAGCCTGTAGTTACACTCTCCCATGCAGCTGTCAATTAAATGTTGGTATCCTCTAATTTCCTAAAATACCTACGAATTGTATTGTCACGCAGGTGATTAGTGGTTATTTCACTGCAGTGCAGGCATGCACGCTCGCACTATTGGCTTCAATTTATTTCCAATAGTTATGATGAGGAACAAAAGGCGGCTGAGTGAAAAAGCTGCTTTCCTCAGATCAGCGTCACCTCCGTCGCCGGTGCCTCATTTGAATGGGAGCCTCAGTAAACACATGGCCGCTTGTCGCCCGCAACGCTCCAGTCAGCCACACAGCAGAGCAATCACGGAGCTCGGAGTGATTGGGCCGAGGAGCGCGGAAGTAAAATAAATAGAATTAGTTTTGCTCCGACTCCAGGGGGAATTATGCAATAGCCTAAAAAAGTGCCGAGTTGTACCTTTTGTTGCTGGGGTTGTACTTTCAGCGAGTACCTACTTTCCAGAGCGAGCGGAGTGTGGAGCGAGGCTTCACATCTCCGCAGGAAATGACAGAGCTTTTATTTAGTGTTTCTCCTCTACCCTCTGTTCCTATAAATGTCTTTTCCAATCTCACTATTGTCTTCGTGGCTCCACTATTTACTCTTCTATCCCTCTAATTCTCTCTCCTCTGTTCCGGCTGCCTCTTCGTGGCGCGCGTGTAGATTTTGCCGCTGTGACACGAAGCCTCATCATCATCGTGACACGCGCAGACGCCACGTACACGCTAGGATGTAAGCAACCTGAACTCCACCTGAACCTACACACACACACACACACACGCTAATAAACGCGTCCTAGCCCAGATGCTGCGCCGTAATTGGCCAGTGCGGCTTCCTGCTGTGGTGAAGATATTTTTAATGCACATACTTAAACGCTCGCACACGACTAATCCCTGCCTCTACAACATCTGCCACCTCCCCCAACACATGTGCCGCTCAAATGTGACCACGTAACTCGCACAATGTGCACGCTCCCCGCGCACAGCAGCTCCACGCGCGGCCCCTCCCTGTTCCAGCAGCAGCAGCCCTGACATCAGTTCTAAATAAAATGATGCGGTCGCGCGCTGCCTCGCCCTCTGGGACTGCAACCGCTGGTTTTTCTTCTTCACTGGTGTTGCCCTTGGACCGTTTCCTCGGCGGGGACTCGCTTCTGGATCGCTGTTCGGATCACGTGACACTTCAGCTTTCGGGTGTGACCTTTGAGTCCGCCTTAAATGATTGTAGTTATGTTTATTTGCCATTGGGCACCAACATCTGCCAGCTTCTTCTAGGATCCATTCAGTGTTTGCTTAACAGACATTTCAGTCTCCTCCAACATCAGCTTTATATCCAGCAGCATAATGAAGCCCACAGAGTGTTTATGAATGTGCTGCTGAAGTTCAGGCTTTGACAGTAATTATTCAATCACAAACAGAGATGTGATGCTAAAGTTGTTTGAGGCTGGAGTTCAGCTGGTTCTTGATCGTTTCTACTCAGAGTTTAACAGGGTGATGTTTTCATTCACACGCGTTTGTTCTGGTTTTGGTGATAGTGTCCAAAAAAAGTTTGTTATCGTACAGTAAGTCATTTCATTGACTTCGACAATGTGACCTGAAACGAAATCAAACAACTTGTGAGTAACTTGGGTAAGATTCTGTTTAGAAGTGAGTTGACAGTGTTATATCACATGTTGAGGGGCATCATTCTGCACAATGATTTGTTGCACGTGTAATAGAGCATGAACGAAGTGAGGATTCATGATGTTATTTTAACACCTGCCCTCAGCAGCAGGGTTGTGCAAAGCAAGAGGCGCAATGTGCAATGAAGAAAAGTGTGTTAATGGCAGAATTGGTTTTTACTGCAGCGTGTTTATGTCCAGCGGGCTGGGCTGTTTGTCCAGGCTGGGAGAGAGAGAGAGAGAGAGAGAGAGAGGCGCGATGCCTCAACGAGCATTTATTATCTACTAACCTTACTAGTTAAGAGAGACAGAGGGAGGGTGCGGGGAAGGGAGGGAAGAGGGGGCGAGAAAAAAGACAGGGAGAAAGATAGAGAGAGAATGTGTGTGAGAGAGAGAGAGAGAGAGAGAGAGAGAGAGGGAGAGAGAGAGAGAGAGCGCGATGGATGTATCAAACAGCAGCACCCTGCTGAGCAGGGAATGGAAAAGCTGCTGGCACCAACATGAATATTTCAGCAGATAGCTACAGCTCTCTGTACCCCACCCCCACCCCCACCCATCCCTCCTCTCTCCCAGTCTGTCACTCTCTCTGTGTCTCACCTTTTCCATCTCCCCCCCCCCCCTTAACCCCTCCGCCCCCCTCCCTCCCCAGCTTCTCCCCCTTCACTCTCTCGTGGAGTGGACAGTGATAATGATAGAGACGGAGAGACCCGCTTGGACCGAATTCTGGGAAGCTGAATCCGAAAATGGCTCCTGAATGTAAATCTGGGAAGGCGGCGGCGGAGTGTTGCCTCAACTTGGCTGCTTCCCCAGCCCCCCCCTGCCAGACACTTGTGATGGTTTGGCCCGGGGTAGTTAGACAATAAAAACACAACGAATAGAATAAAACAAATATCAGCAGGCAGGGAGTTTCTCAGGAGACCTAAATAGATTTTTAACAGTCTGCTTATTTTGCAATAATGAAACAACTGCTTTGCTTAAGTGCTGTTTATTTCTAACTGTATTATAATTTGTCAGTTTGGAGTATGTGCATATGTGCTTTGTGTTATAATGGAAACCACTGATTGATCCATACACATTCCTTGATTAGTAATAACCAACATTTCATTTCAGCTAAGATGCAGCATTTGAATGCACAACACACAATAAAGGTGAGCCGTTGCCTGGAGGAGCAGTCTGTGTGATCTGAACCTGTTTTGTTTCTCCCCCAAAAAAAAATAAAAAATAAAAATGAAGCGCTGTAAATTTGTCTAGAAAGTGTATGTTTCAAGCTTGAGTAAAACAAGTCACTTGAGATTGGGAAATGTATTTGAATAATATTCAGACTAGCTCTTATTTTTGGCATCATACCGAAAATAAACAAAACCCTTGGGTTACCGGGAGTTTGTCATCAGAAACTTTGAGGGAATAGGGAATTCAGTGTGTCTCATGCATCACATTTAAAAAGCTCCTACAATTGATTCAATTGTTTTACAAGTTAAACTATCACCTAAAAACAGAATCGCAAACGCGCTCTTAAAAACATCTCTAAAATGACTATTTTGGGCGACGGAGACTGTGGAAAGCACACTTTCTCTCTGTGGTTGATCTGAAAGGGAAAATGATTTTGATAAATAAGCTTCGTCTTTTGCTTTTTCAAGTCTCGCGTTCGGAGAGAACTGACACCCTCAAAGACGTAAACCTATAAGGAGAGTCACTTTAGGGCAATAATGATGATATAGAACATAATAAACGGTGCATCTAAATCCCTGCTCAGCCCGTTCTGCTATATCACCCTAATGGAGGGGCTAATTCGGTCTGTTTCTGCTGGGAACAGATAGAAGCGTTGTTGATAGTGCCAATATAAGCAGCCAGCCAAATAGCCTCCAACCTAGATATACTATACACATACAGCCTCACTATTTATTTATTTCTCTCCTTCAGTTTTCGTGCCAAGGCCTCTGCAGGTGGCTGACACTTCTTTGGATAGCAGCGTTAATAGCATTACTTTATTCAAACAGGTGCCCTGTATAGCGTTTCCCATCAGGAGATTTGAAAAAATCCAAATGGAAGCAGCGGAGGTCATTGTACTGTGGCTTTTATTACCTGCCGCAGTTCAAGCGGCGGACATGAATCCTCCATGGTTGATGCCCACGCCCACAAACCTGTGGTGAGCACGGCCAAGACTGTGACGCGTGCAATGCTTCTCATGACGAGTCAAAAACCCGACTAACATTGGGAGCGTCCTCTGATTCATAGCTAATAACACGTTGAGCTCGCGTCGTGCAAAATGAAAAGGCCCAAATGCAGATGTGCCACGAAACGCGCCGCTTCAGTAATGCGTAATTACAGTTTCGGCAATTACAGTTTGAGAGAAGCTTGGAATTAAACAGGAAATCAATGAGCAGCGACGCGCCGATCACACTGTGAGCAGCCTGATGAACATATGGTGGAACGGACCCCCGGCCCCCGGTGCTGTCTGCAGGTCAGGCCTCCGACCTGCCTGGTGCAGGGCCTGGGCTCAGTGTGTCTTCAAAAGCCCAGTCTCACGTAAGTGCTGCGTGTTAAGTGTGCAGCGCGAGGTTGAGTGGTGGGTCAGCGGCTGGTTAGTCTACCATCTGTAGATATGCCTGTCATCATACGGGCCTGAGTGCTCGCCCCGGGCCACGATATGGACCAATCGTGAACTCTGATAAGGCCACCGCTAAATATGATGCGGTGCAGGCATGTGTGGCGTGTGTGTGTGGCCGAGCGGATAAGAAGTATGTGTATATCGGTAAAGTATTTCAGTGTGTGTGTGTGTGTGTGTGTGTGTGTGTGTGTGTGTGTGTGTGTGTGTGTGTGTGTGTGTGTGTATGTTTAATGGTCTGCTTAGTGTTTCATGGTGGTAAATCATTCGTTCTGTCTCATCTCACACACCACTGGACAGCAGCGTCTGCAGTGCCCTGATAACACACACATGCACGCACAATACAACAGACCGTCTCACCCTCGTGCGCACACATTTCTACACCCGCACGCACGTGGACCAAGGCGAAGCGCGGTCCGTCTCCCACCTCGACTCCACAGACCGGTAAATACTGCAGCCCGTGTCGCTCCGTTGGTCCGAGCGGCGGCTGTCCGTCCCCCGTCGCCGAGGTCAGCGCTGAAGGAGGAGCCTGTGTGTTCTGAGTGGGAAAAGCTCTGTGCTACAGTGGGATGAGTCTGTTCACGCGCAACAGGGAGGTGAAAAACACAACTAATCTGTCTGAAATTAAAAGGGGAAAGAAACCCGATCAATCAAAAATGGCCAAACATCTCAGGATGTCCGGTTAAACGCTGGTTTATGCTCTTGCTCCGCGTTTCACCGAGCGAGATTCAACTTTAATTAAGTGGAGAACTAAGTCAAGAAGGAGACAGCTCGAGCGGGGAGATGGAGCGAGATGGATAAAGATGAGATGGCGGCGGGAACAAAAAATGGCGATAAGGAAATGGAAGAGGTGGGACGACTGATAAGAAGTGGAGGTGAACATGGAGGAGATCGCCCGGCTGCCGGGTGGAGGCGAAACGGAGGCAGAGCAGATGAGAGAGGCGCCGATTCGCCAGCGGAAGAGAGAGAGCCATCACATCCTCCCCACACAGAAGTTATTAAGCTATTGAACTCCCGGTAATAGATGGCGATGAACTGCAGAGAGCGTGTGGTGTATGTAAAACGCAGGGTTAACGCCGCTGCCTCTTAATGGTAATTTTGGCCTGTCAGTCTTCTAAAGGCCATCTCTGTGGGCCATCAGGCAGCCGCACACAACCACCGGCACGCTGCAAATGTCACCATTATCACAGTGGGCCGTGTGTGTGTGTGTGTGTGTGTGTCTGCGTGGGCGTACGAATTACTCTCCTGTTTTGTCCAATTTCCCATTTCTCGCTCTCCGTGCTGCTCATTGTCCTCCCCATTCACCCTCTCCTGCCCTGGACCCATTGGCAGCCTGTAAATATTTACATGGACCGAAGCCCCATACATCGATCTGTGTCCGTTCCGATACCCCCCTACCCCCCTCCCCCCCGGCAGGGATCACTTACATTCCTGGCTTTCTCGATAATTGGCTCTTTCTTCCAGACGCCGTTCATTATTTATATTATCTGTGTCTTCAAGAGGCATAGCACCAATTTGAACATGTCTTTTAAATAACTGACAGCCAAGATTGTCTCTCATGTGTAGAAAATGTTTTATCACCACGAGGCCGAGCTCAACCATTGATAATGCATGGGAACATGCTTGTCAGGAGACAATTCTGTATTTTTGGAGGGTGTTTTGAAGATCCACGGTATCTGCACTTAATGTATGTTACACAGATGTTACTGATGTCTTCTCTCCAAGTGGAAACATATATTTTTGGCATAGCGTTTTTCCATTCCCTTTAGCGCGTGTGATTTTAGTTCTGTTTGGCATTCGTCGTGGAGCCCTGCCATGTGTCACAAAGCCCGGGCTCCGCAACATGAAATGTTTTAAACAGCGTGTGTTGCCACTTTGCTGGGTTTTCTTAAAGTAATGTAAATGAGCCTCGTTGCTTTGGCTGAAACTTAATACTTGATTTCAATTTGTACACAAGGAAACACTCCCACATGCGGTTCAAGCGCGCAGACCTTCAGCGCAGGCAAAGCTTTTAATCAAATAAGGCTGCACACAACTGCAACAAGTGTCTAGTGCGGCGGCGTCTCGTCTGAACGTTTGAATGTGTCGTAACCTTTCCCACCGATTGTCAGATAATTAATTGGATGTTAAACTCAGTTAACAAAGTTAAAAGCTGTCATTTTGCTCCAATGTTGTGGCATTTAATGACTGAAAAAAAGTCGTAAAAATATAAACGATGTAAACATTGCACTTGTTTTTGTTTTGAACTGTCAGTCTTTAGTCGTGAAATAACAACGGAAATTGGAGAAACGTGTCCCATGTAACGAGGCCTGTTTAACAGCAGATCATTTAATCTGCAGCAGTCGAAGGAAAGCAACAGTTCGTCTGTTCGGCCTCTTTCTTGTGTATTTGCAACAGTCAGAGCAACAGCAGGTAGGGGCGTCTTCCTCCACTAATTTTCCTTAGTGCATTCACTGAACGCTTTTTCAGTTAAAGTGTTAAGTATGTTATTTGGCTCAGCGTTGCCACAGACACAGCGTAAACACACAGGATGCCAGCTTTTAGTTTACAGGCCTGCAGGTCATTTGGGTAATTTCTTCAATCATAACACTGAAGTCCTGAGTGGTCGCTGACATCGAACACAGCCTGCAGTTGTGGCTTATTAAAGTGAAAGTGGTTTTTGCTGCAGCCTGATGTGGTCTGAGGCATGCTGGGTAATACTTCCTGACAATGACTCTCAATAGACTTAGACGGCTTCCAACTGACTGAATAGGACTTAGGCTGCATTCAGCACCACACCCAAACGTCTGACCCCCGCGCGTGTGTGTGTGTGTGTGTGTGTGTGTGTGTGTGTGTGTGTGTGTGTGTGCGGTTACTGGTGGTAACATTTCAGAGGGCCCAGTATTGTATTGTCCTCTGGGAGATCAATGACATTCCCCCCTTTGAGTCTGCAGATTATCTGTCTGCCTGCCTGTCTGAAAGTCTGTCTCTCTGTTGCTAAGTTTTCTATACACTCCTCCGTCCTTCATTCTGTTTTGTTTCCTTGCGAGTTGCAATATTTTCTTGTTGATATTATCAGACCACTCGCTGTTACTTAAAAACGACTTGTACACGTGATGAAGCTGCAAATCTTTTGTAGACATAAACAAGCTTAAGCTTAAATAAACGGACATGTTTAATCAGCTATTTGCATTGATTTTTTATCTAAGGTGCTCTGTTTTAAGGTTTTCCTTTTTTGTTTTCTTTTGATGCTGATGATGAAACAACTTCCAACCTCCTCCTCGCCTCTATGAAACATACACCAAATAAGATAAAGGAAGGACACCACAGGCTACAGACCTCAAGTCATACACAGTTAACTCTCCATCCATCGTTTCTACCATAGTAAAGAGTAGAAATGGTAAAGATGTGAAAATGACCCAGTCATCATAAAAGTAGACCAAAGGTTCTTTGAATAATAATGCTCACATTCTGCTAGTTACAATTTAAAGCCATAACATTGACTGTATGACTGAGCTGATGGTTCTTACATTACACAATATTAAGATTATTAAGGTGTTCTGTTCTTTATCACAAGCCACATGTTCAGTCACTTCTCATAATGGCTTATGGCAAAAAGTAACCAGGAGAATCAGGTTTAGTTAGAGGCAGAGCCCATTAAGGAGAGTGACTTTTTTAACCTGTCTTCTGTTCGTTACCTGTTTATGAGGAGGTGATTTATTAAAGCTTTGTTTAAAATTGTGTCAGTTTGTACCAATAAAGCATCTGTGTAGCCGTCCATATATGGTTTCCAAACCTCTGTCACACTGGGAGAGTTAGCATCGTGAAATTTCCATGGTTCCTCACATTTGCACATTTCTGCCGCCGTAACATGGCAATAACCCCACAGTGGGAGCAATAAAGGTTCATCTTATCTAAATAACACACAGTGGCATCATGCGCTTTTGATGTAGGAAGAGCAGGCATGTATGTTTAATGACATTAACTTAAAGGAAAAGCCGAAAGGCTTTTAAGAAGCAGCACTCAGTCTCATCACACTTCTCTCATGTTGGCGTGTATATGTATATGTATATGTATATGTATATGTATATGTATATGTATATGTATATGTATATGTATATGTATATGTATATGTATATGTATATGTATATGTATATGTATATGTATATGCATATGTATATGTATATGTATATGTACAAAGCACATTCAGCATTATCATAATGAAAGATCTGGACTGTCTTGTCATAAAGGTCATCTCACGCTGCTGCTATGATGAAGCAAGAGAAACACAAAGCTGGAGAATAAGGCAGTGAGGGATTGAATGATGAGAGCATGAAGGTGCTCAAATGCGGCCTTGTTTATTCCAGGAGGTGCTATCACAATCTGTGCGTCTGTCACAGACATGAACAAAGCTTTGCCGTTGTGCGACGTGCACTGCCAGAACACTCTTCTGTGTGTTGATGTGCCTTTGGGCAACAAAGACTTCTTAGTGTTGGTGATGAAGACACCTTTTCATTGACATCCCGGTGCCTTTTTTTGGCCTTTTCCACTCCCAAAATGCAGAAGGTAGTGTTTTGCACGTTACAGGGTGCCCACTGTTAAACTTGTTCACTAACACAAAACGAGGACTGTAATATATTAAGGCACATACTGTATGTGTGTGGAAGGGCTTAAAGTGGGACTAATACAAGATTGACGGACGAAGGCCAAGTTAAAGAGGTGATTTAAAGAAAAAAGATGGAGAAAGAAAATCAGGAGAAGATGAGAACGAGCAGGGAGAGAGGGCGCGTTCACAGCTGATGCTGCTCTCAGCCGGAGGGCTGCAGGAAAGTGCACAACGAAGCCCCTGCACAGACACACACGCACACACACATACGCGCATACAGTCCGTATCCACTCCACACAATAACAAACACACACAGGTGGGACTAGAAGTGTAGTGTGCCAATTTGTTGTGCCCCTGGTCCCCTCTCAGGAGGCTCACAGGCAGGCATCCAGCCATGCCAAGATTGGCACCGGTCCCGCTAACACACACACACACACACACACGCACACACACACACACACACACACACACACACACACACACACACACACACACACACACACACACACACACACACACACACGCACACACACACTCTTACTACACTGTGGCTGCAGGCATTGCAGTAGCAGGGTTGTGCGTGTGTTCCAGCATGAGTGTGTGTGTGTGTGTGTGTGTGTGTGTGTGTGTGTGCGTGCGTGCGTGCGTGCGTGTTTGTGTGCGTGTGCGCGTGTGTGTGTGTTTGCCTTCACTTTTCTCCATTTTCACAGACCACCAGAGACAAATGCTGAAGAATAGGGAGCATGCGGAAGACGCTGTAGCCTGTTTCACACATGGAAGACGGACCATGTCTTACTACAAATATCTGTGTGAGGTTATCTCCCATACGTAACGATTCCATTTCAACTGTTTTCACACATGAACACTGTGGAAAAAGTAGATTTCTGTCTGCCTGTTCCGTGGTGATGGCCCCTGCCAGAGAGCAGCAGCGCGCTGTGAAGAAAAAAAAAACGACCTGCATGAAGAGGGCTGTCTCATTTCTGTCACATGTTGCCTCAGGGGTGAATTTGAGAAATTATTTTGCAGCTGCCTGTTTAAATGTCCTCATCTGCCCATGGAGGAGGCTCATCCCTGTTTCATCTGAACGGACGGTCGGCCTTTAACTAGAAAACAGCAAAGCGCTGCGTAGGTGGCGGCACGCTTTAGGTAACACTGAGGCATGAGTGCCCGTCACAGGATCTGACAGCAGAATGCAGCAGCAGCAACAGCTGGTGAGCGCTGGTGTTTATGACTCACAAAAACACCTTAAGGGGACTTATTCACATTCAGCTGACTTGAATGTAATGAGTCACTAATTTGATTTCAGAGTTCAAAGGTCAAGGTCACTGTCCCTCCCGCCTGTCTAAGAGAAATATCTTCAAATATGGATTCAGTGGTAAACTGATTGATTTTTGTTACTTGGGGTCTGACCTCAGGTCCATCTTGTTCTGGTAAACGTGGTGTCACAGTGATATCTTTAGGGAATTCCTTGAATGGATTATAATCTGGGTCAAAATGTCTCTGACCCTTCCTGTCCATCCATCATCCCCAAAATCACCTGGAGGTGATTTCATACAGTCGGTTGATTTTGGAAGATTTTCACATTAAATGTCATATTTCCTACTGATGTAAATGAAAGATGTGAAGTTTTCATACAGTCATATTTATTGAAAGTCACATTACACTGACTTCTTAGCAAAGTCCAAGGAAGATAAGATGATGAAAGTAAATGAAAACCTTGAAGCAGGTAATGGAATACTGATGTAGTGGAGATGGACTACGTCTGCCAAGCCACCTGAACGGCAGGTTAAGGTTGCAGGACATGCTCCCACCACGTTGATTTATTATTTAAAATACATCGCAGCGCCAACATGTCACACTGAGCAGGGAACTGAGAAAATGGATGGAGCAACACCGCTAGCAGCTGGTTCCTCCGTGTTCCAACCACCGCTTCACTTCTGAACGCATCATCGTTTTGTGCTTTGGGAGCACTCCATCCTCTGAGGACGCAGTCTGCTGATCCAACAAGACAGCCTTTTGCTGCTCAAATCTAATTTCTAAAACAAAAAGCATGAGCCCTGTGTTTCTGCTCTGCTCTCAGTGCTGCTAATGTCATTGTCGCTGTCCTCTGGGCCAATTATGCAGCGCGTATTGTCTCAGTGGACTACATATTGTTTCAACCATCAGAGCCACTGTGTGAATTTACGTCTAAAGGGTTGTGCATATGTGTGTAGGTGTGTTTGTGTGTGTGCGTGTGTCTTAATTTATTATCTAGTGTGATATATATCTACGCAGT